>NW_027502017.1:0-72559 GCF_021521415.1 Bidens hawaiensis | reverse complement strand
ACCCTTATCTGACCTGCGTGTAGGTTTTCCTCACCTTTTGAGGATAAGTTAACCTTTGAACGTGGTTGATAACAGGAAGTCTTGCTTCCTCTTTCGTGATTGTGCGGGTAGAACCGTCACTTGCACTTAGTAGGATGGCAAAACTTTACCCTTATCTGACCTGCGTGTAGGTTTTCCTCACCTTTTGAGGATAAGTTAACCTTTGAACGTGGTTGATAACAGGAAGTCTTGCTTCCTCTTTCGTGATTGTGCGGGTAGAACCGTCACTTGCACTTAGTAGGATGGCAAAACTTTACCCTTATCTGACCTGCGTGTAGGTTTTCCTTATCCTTTTTAAGAATTTTGTTTTGAACCGTTCGACGCGCGGTTGTCGATAGGTTAGTGTTCGGTTTCCTTTCATGATTCATGCGGATAGACTGGCACTTTCATTTAATGGGATAATTGAACTCTTCCCCTTCAACTGACCTGCGTGAAGGTTTGTCAAGTTATTGGGTTCGTGCGGGTAGGACCCGCCTTCCCACGCAACGACTTCACGTAATGTGAACGCCGTCACCAGTGTTGTATAGTTTAACCGTTCGACGCGCGGTTGTTGATAGGTTATTATTCAGTTTCCTTAATGATTCATGCGGATAGACCGGCACTTTCATTTTTGGGTGCTGAACTTTTTCCCAAACTGATCTGCGTGAAGGTTTGTCACGTTATTGGGTTCGTGCGGGTAGGACCCGCCTTCCCATGCAATGACTTCACGTAATTATGCGGTGAAAACCGGCATATTAGTGTTCAGAAAAGTATGAATGTAAAATCATCAGCTTCGATGTTCTTAAAAGAGAATCATTTCCATTAGAAGTGGCTCTTGGCCTTTTCTTTACAAATTGGAATTGATTTACATGCAGACTGTGTAAATGAGCTCCCTTCCATGTTGGGATGGGAGTGCCATCGAGCCGATACGCACCTGGTTCGGGATCTCGTTCTTTACGCAGCATGTAAGTCTCGATTTTGAAGCTGGAATTGATTCGTGTCTTCCCAGCTGAGGTTCTATACGCACCCGCCTGCTCAACCTTTATTGTGCCACGAGGTGCGCGAGCGTCCCATCTCTGACAAATGCTTCGACCATGTCCCTTTACGTCTAAGCATTCTTCAGTGTTGTGGCCTTTTGTCTTGTGGAAGTCACAGTATTTGCTCCGATCAGCATCGTGACGATGTCGGATTATTGGAGGCTTTGGCCATGGGAGCTCTTCAGTGGCGAATATCTCAGTGACGCTTTTGGTGAGTGGCATCCATCTGGAGTTCCGGTGCGACTGTACATTATCCCTTCCGCCCACTCGATGTTGCAAGCCGGATGAGGTGTCAAAGTTTACCCTTGACTGCCAAATGCCTAGCTTTCGCTTTTTATTTAGTCTGGCGGTGAGGACGTTGTCTTCTCTCGTCTTCTGAGTGTAGAGGTTTGTGCTCTGTGGGAGATCTCTACCCAGTTGCTTCTCTGTTTCCGCATAGCGTTTTGCTGCTGTCATGATGCCATCCATGTGGATGGCATGCCATCTTTACCCGTTAGGGTGCGGATGAGCTCTGGGTCATGTGCGCCCTGGATGAAGGCAGCGCGAACAAGATCTTCGCTGATATTGCCCAAACTTAGCTTCTTTGAGTTGAAACGAGTGATGAAGTTTGGCAGAGATTCATCTTCCTCTCGTATGCATTTGAGGATTGTCCATTGCTCTTCGGTATACTTCCGTTGCTGGCTGAAGTGTTGGCTAAACTTCTGCTGGAAGTCTGCCCAGTCGTAGATGTGGTTGACCGGTAGGCGATCAAACCAAGCTCTAGCAGCCCCCACCAGCGTCATTTGGAACATGTAACACCACGTGGGTTCCGTCCAATTGCTGACGGTTGCCCCCCGCTATGAACCTATTCAAATGATCGTCTGATCAGATATACCGTCATATGTGCCTATGTTGGGCATTTGTTTGGCACTCTTTGGGGCGATTGTTTCAGCAATGTCCCTTGCAAATTTGGACGTTCCCTGCATTTGCAACGTTTGGTCTGAACGTTTTAGAGAAGTCTCGTGACTTCCACCTGTGCTTTTTGGTTTGAAGGCTTGTCCAAAATGCCTTTTCGGTTGGGATTCCGTTTCCTTACGCTTCCCTTTTGCCCTATGGCGAGGGTTCGCGTCGTAGTCGGATTCCTCCGAGTCATCCTCCCAGTATTCGAATTCGTCGGCCTGTTGCAACGGAACGCAAGCGTTCGTTTAACTCAGCCTGGAATTCCTTTTGTCGTGCCTCCGCCCATGCCTTAACTTCATCGAGAGTCTGGCGGGGGAGTCTTCGTTTCTCAAACTGGATATCGGTGGATCCCAGTAGGTGATCATTTACTGCACTTTGCCCCAGCTTTGGTAAGTGGGGTAGTGTTCGTAAAATTTACTTCACTTGCCCCGGCTTCGGTAGCCGGGGTAGTGTTTGTAAAAACTGTGTTGCCGGTATTCCCTCCAGTAGCTGGGGTTGTGGTTACCGGAATTTCTCTAACCATCATTGTAAAAGTTTGAAAAAACTGGAGAAAATTGTAGTTCTAGCTTTATGCACGGATGGCGCCAATGAAGAAACACTAACCGAACCCACGACAGATTACTGGTAACCTGGGGGTTAGATAGATGTTTCCCACGAGGGGTTAGACCCTTGGAAGATGGTTCTTCTGATAACCTGCAAAACAGACACCGTGAGCTCGTCACTAAGAAGGGGGGGGGGGGTTCCTCCTTGTGACCACCCTCCGGCGTGAGAATCAGACTAGATTGCTCTTTAAATATAAAAGTATATTAAGAGATTGCTAGAGCAGATATCAGGTATATTATGATGATAATGTGATAATGTAATGTTGAGATGATCATACCATTTGGGGTATTTATAGCCGAAGGTAGGTTTCCAAGGAGGTATGGCCGGCTGCTACAGTGTTCCTGTTCATCAACAGTTGCCTACGCACGTGCCCTGTTGGTAGTTGGTGGGTAGGCAGCGGCTGATAGTGACCAGGCCTGCTGTGTACTATTCCCTTTCCACCAACTGCCGGCTACGCACGTGGTATGACAGTAGTTGGTGAGTAGACAGCGGCTAATAGTGATACAGTACAGGAGCATGCTGCTCGCCATACTGTATCAGTGAGCTGTCATATCTCTGATCAGATCTTTCGCCCATACCTCGTCAGGTACAGTAAAAGATCCTTCAGTATACGGACTGGCTTATTTGGGCGGGAGTATTCCCCCTCCCGCCTCTGTGCGGGATTGCTCCCGGCTTGGCTCATTCCTTCAGGTGACACTGAATGATCGAGAGCTAAGTGCCTTGTGCGTGTAGCCATGCTGCGCGGGTGGCCTTCCCTAATGGCTTGTATCCGAGGCTGCGGGGACAGGCGGAGTCCTTCACCATTGGGAGGCATTTCCTGCGGGACCAGCTTGCGTACTGCGCGTAAGGACGTCACGTCTCTGAGCATGGTTGGTCCTGCGGATCCAGTTGGTCTCTGCGCAGACGTTCCTGTTTAAGGTGAGTCTTGCGGGTCCAACTGGGCTCTGCTGGGACCTACCTCTTCAAGAAATACAAGAAATAAACGTTGGGATAGATGAAATAGAAACCCTTCTTAAGAAGTTGAAGTCATCCCCTGAGTTTATCTATAGTAATATTGTGTCATGCACTGTTGACTGGACGTTGAATGCACACTCGTTAAAGCCCATTGAAGGCTCTGTTGTATGAGCCTGTTGTGGTTCAGGCGAACATCGACTTTAACAATTTTTCTGTTTTTTTATTATTTAATATATTTTTGTTTCTAAATTTGTAAACTAATTAATATAAAAATAAAATAAAAATATTACAAGCAACAAATAATGCTATTGTAGCACAAGATTATCAGGACGTCTAACTCACAAATGCTCGACATCCATGACGTTTATTTTGATATTTAAAGTTATGGATTTAAATTAACATGTTTACAACTACAGGGGTCAAGTTGTAAAGTATATATAAAATGTGTGTTAAAGTTGAAGGGTTAGTTGTGCAAACAGAAAAACTTTATATAAACTGATCGTCTTCTTCCCCTGGTTTATTTTTTGGCAAGTTAGTTTTTCCGGCAAGGTAGTCTTCTCCTCTTGTTTAACTCCTTTTTTTTGTTTATTTAACCTTCAACAACCACTTCGACCATATGCACAAAACTCAACATATCCAACGTTCACTTATCCCGCTAGCGGCACTCCGTTAACACCCAGCCTAGAGCCACCGCGTTGCGGTGACCAGTGTGGCACCGGAATAGCCCCTCACGCCTCCGTTAAAGGACCTTAACACAGTCTTATCACGAACACGTAGAAAGTACTAGTATTTGAGTGAAGATATTAAGATATTAACACCAATCAAGATGATTAATCAACATAACCCTTTTCTAGATTTTCATTTTTATTTCTTTATTTTACAAAGTAGTTAGTCGACGTAAGCTTGTTGATTCATACTCCTTCCGTCTCATTAAGTGTCCTATTTTGATTTTTCAAGTATTTCTTGTTTAACTTTGACCGACAATATTTTTGTTTGTGTTGTATAATACTTGATGTAAAATATATGAATGGATTGGGTTTTAATGTATTTTACATTGATATAATTTTCATCAAGTATTATATGACACAGACAAAAATATTTACGGTCAAGGTTGCAAAAGAAAGACTTGAAAAGTCAAACTAGGACACTTATAATGGGACGGAGGGAGTACATAACATGCTCATGAGTAACCATCATCTGATTTTAACGTTCACCATTTGTTCATCACCATTTGATGAGCACTCTTTTTTAACAGATGATTAACTTGATTACACACTAAATTATACACTGCTATTTTCATCTTAATTACACACTAAAGCCTCCAAGCTCAAGTTATCATTTTCGCGTCGGTTTCGAGACTCACCTTCACCAATACGTAGATTAGTGGCGGATCTAAGAACTTTTTTCATATGGGTTCACCTTTTTCCGGTGTTCAAATTTCACACAACTAAACGTTAAATTTTTCGGGCCGGTCGGGCCTTATTATAGATATGATATAATACGATACCATAATATAACAATATGTTAATTTAAAAAAAATTTAAGGTCATTAAAAATGAAAAAAAAATACAATAAATGGGTTGTGGATGAGTGACGTGTGAATAGGTACTTTGGAAATAATCGGAAGCCAAAATGTTCTTTTTTAGCTACTAAAAACTCACAAACTAAATGCACAGTGATGGTTTACTAAAAAAAAAAAAAGTTACCAACAAAATGAGACATAAAAAGACTTGAACTTGAAACATTTCAAGTAAAACCCAAACTAATAACACAATGATGGTTAAAAAGAAAAAAAATGTAATCAAAATAGATCTTTGAAAGACTTGAACTTGTGACCTTTCAAGATGTCATGAAGTTTTTAAAGAAGGAGATTACCACTAGGCCATCTTAAAATCTTATGGGTTCACTAATACTTTTTATGTATTGTATTAACGTAAAATTTCAAAATTAGTGGGTTCCCGTGAACCCGGGGAACCCGCACTAAATCCGCCCCTGACGTAGATCCAAGCTAGACTGAGAGAAAACGTAAAGTCCGTTTCATCAAGCATTATCGATTCAAGTTCAAAAGGTTAGAACTTCATCTTGAAAAAACCCTTATAAAGTAGATCTAGATCTTAAAACAAACTTTAAAGCTAGATCTCATGTTATGGCTTACATTAGTAATGTTTAGTATGTTAAACGAGCTTAGACCAAGTGGGAAACAGGCCTAGACTTAGGCTAAATAACTTAAATAGGAAAAAAAATGGACCCAAACAGCCCTCTTTACGATGGCCCAGGACCGGGTGATGGAAATGGTGAGAGAGTCCGCGCGTGAGTTACTAACTCTTTGTTATTAGTTATATGATTCACGACTTTGTTTATCTGTTTGTTTCTGTTTTATAGAAACTGTTAATGTGCCTCATCAAGATATGACGACGGAGAAGCCTTTATCTCCGCCACCATCGAAAAAGAAGTCACCATCTCCCCCACCAACAACTGAGGAGCAACTGTCTACTCCGCCAACGATTGCTATATCCGATGACGCGTCTGGTTCTAAGGGTAAAGAACCTGTCAATGACGTTGAGGATCTGTTAACACATGATGCCCCTCATCAATCTCCTCCTCAGTTCACAATCCCTTTGCCACCATGTCGAACAAGTAGTGAAGATGTTTCTCACTCCCATCAGACTTCTTCTGATTTCTATGGGATGAGGAACCCTAAGGAGGATGATCGTCTTTTTGTCCCGCGCTGGACGATTGCACAAGGGTCCCGTTTTGTGGACCCGTATATCTGTGCAGAGTTCGTCAGCTGCGGGATTCCGCCTGCCGAGCGCGCTTTTCAGCGCGGATGCTCCCGTCATGTTATCGCCCAAGATTTTAATGTTGTCCTAGCTAATACTGTGTCTAGAGGACAAGAAATCATGCGAGTATGGCGTTCCATGGGAGAAAGGTGGGGGGAGATATCTCGGGCCGCCGACGAATCGAAAAAGGCAGAGGAAGAACAGCGTCTAAGAGCCAACACTGCCGAGTGGAAGCTCAAGGATGCTGGGATATCTCTTCAGGCGGAAAAGGACAGGCATGCTTCCGCTGCCCGCCAATGGGAAGAGGCAAGTAAGAAACAAAATGACATTGTTAAGGCCGCCCGAGATGAGGCCCACCGGAAAGGTGAGGACCTGGCTAAGGCTCTTGAAGCCAATGCTGCTTTGGAATCCCAAGTTACCAACCAAGGTAACATTATCCAAGCTTTCAAGGAGGAAACAAAGCTGAGGAAGGAAAAGGAAGATTTGCTGAATCAACGGGTGACGGACTTGACGTCAGCATATGATGCCTTTTTAAAGCTCACGAGGAGTCGGAGGCTCGAGTGGCCGAACTCCAAGAGAAGGCCAAACGGTCGGAGGAAGATCGTCAATGGCTAGTGGAGGAAGGACTTGGCCTGGTAAGTTTACTACCCTTCTGCTTATTTTTACTTGTGCTATCTCAATGACCGTCATCTGTCTTTTTATCAACAGGTTATCAAGCATATCAAGGAAGGGACGAAATTGACTGACAGTCTCGCCATACTGCTCAATACCTCGAGTCAGGCTGGTCGCTTGATTGGCTTTGAGGATGGTCTTGAGTATGCGAGAACAAATCGTCCAGTGGAGGAGCACCCGCTGCACGGGCTCAATGTTGTAAGAGAATATAACCGGCGAATGGAGGAATACGACAATCTGTCGTTTCCTATTCAGACTGTGATCCTTGAGTGTGCTGCGGCTGCGGATGGCATTCTGCGCTTGAAGGCGTATCTACAAGAAACATTTGAGGAGGCGCCATCCACTCCATCAAATTCTCCCAAGCCCGATACTCCCATTTCGAAGACTAAAGACCCGGAGGCCACGTAGTCCCGCTCGTAGAGTAGCTTAGTAAAATTTTTGTAACTGTTGCAAGTGTCTTATTTGTAATCCTTTTTTGACTTATCAATATAAGGAATTTTCACCTTTTATACTTTATCTTATGTTTAAAATATAAATTCCAGAATATAGAATATTTTTAATCGTCAATAGAGAAATACAACTTCTGGACACGTGGGTCCCTTCTGGCTTGCAAGCCAGGTAACATTGCTTGACGACACGCGGGTCTCTTCTAGGACGCGGGCTAAGAAGTTTTTTTAAGAACACGTGGGTCCCATCTGGCACGCGGGCCAGGAAATTTTGTTTAAGGACACGTGGGACCCATCTGGCACGCGGGCCAAGAAATTTTGTTTAAGGACACGTGGTTCCCAACTGGCACGCGTGCCAGGAAATTTTGTTTAAGGACACGTGTGTCCCATCTGGTACGCGGGCCAGGAAATTTTGTTGAAGGACACGTGGGTCCCATCTGGCACGCGGGCCAGGAAATTTTTTTTAAGGACTTTTCGCACTCAATATAAGATGTTTCATGTCCCTTTGTAATATTCATCGAGATATTTTGAAGCATTTCTTGAATCTTGCAAGTAGGGGTGGAGATATTTTATCATTATGTGGATAAGAGTGGAAAAAGAGGTGGCGGGACAATTGAAATGACGTGGGTGCCAATTATCGCCTGTCCTTCTTACTTTTCCAGCTTTTCCTGCCTAAAGTGTCGCCATATGGTTGGGCCTCATTTTCGCTCTCCACTGGCGACCATCCCATGACATTAATTGCGCTGGGTATAAACAAGGCAGTTTCGTCTCCTTTTTCATCTTATCACTTTCAAATTCTCTCTCTTTGCCTTTTGAACTCCAGATTTATCCTCTGCAAGTATTTTACCGGTTTTCATCGTGTATTCATTGCCTATTTAAGATAATGGCTGGAAAAAAGAAGATCACTCCATCTATTGACAACATCGTTGTTAATTTTAAAGTGAAAGACTATGAAGATATCGTCAATATTTATGGTCTAGCGCCGGAGTGGGAACTGGAGTACCCAGCCGCCGGATCTATTTCCAGTCAACCTCATTCGAAGAAGATGGCCTTATATGCTGAGGACTTCACCACCGGGAATCTTTGATTCCGGCTGACAATGTTCGGGGCTGTCTTGCAAGAATACGTTGTGAACTTATCTCAAGTGCACCCGTTCGGACTTTTGAGGATCCGACACTTTGAATTTTGTTGCCATGCCAACAATATAGTGCCCTCTATTGATAAGTTCGCCGTCTTCTACAAGATGGCGAGTCGTGGTGGGTGGTACAGCTGGTCCACCAAGGGTAGAAACATCATAGGCACTGAATCGCCACGCAGTGCCAATGAATGGCGTCCAAAGTTTTTTTGGATTCGAGAAGACGTTGTTCCCATCTTGATGGCCCGCCGTTCCTCTGAAGAGAAGCTGCCGGAGGTACGTGCCGTGCCTTATGCGAACCTTTCATGGTTCAAATCAATGACCGACGTACCCACGCCTATGCGTGCGATCCCTGAGGGGGGCATTGGTGCACGCTGGTATGAGCCGTCTATGGCTGTTCCCTGACTTGGAGCCTTTCTACGAGAAGCTTGACGGGAGTATGCATTCTCTTTCTTTTTAAGTATTTATGTTTTTTGAAAACGTTAACTGTTTAGTTTATGCAGGTTAGGGATCAATCCTGTGTACATTGCTGGATCGTATGCAGGGATTAATGGCTTGTCGCCCACGTGTTCCTAAACAGCCGCCGTTTCTTGAATTTACCTGCAACAACTTTTTATACCCCTCTTCCTTACGACCGGAACCAATGGTGTCCGAGGCGATGTTTGCTAAAGGTGAGGAGATACTCGCCAAAGGTGAGGGAATTCTGAATCCTCGTCCTCTTTCAGCACTCACTTCTAGTGGGGTGGTCATACTCCTCACTTCCAGTGATGAGTCATCACTCTATGAAGAAGAAGAATTCTCGGTTGACACTTCTGATGTTGAGAGTATCATGAATTTCACTGCAGGTCTAACCAGCAAAAGGAGGCAAAATCCGTCCACCAGCAAGGACCCGGATGCGGGGAAAAGTACTGCTGAGGTTGATACAAGCGAGGAAGAAAATGAGAATGTTGGTGCGGGTGCTGGTAAGCCAGTTGGTAAGGGCAAGTCACATTTGTCCAAACCCACTGTTACCAAGAAACACAAGAAGTTGAAGCTATCATACCGCATCAACTTCGCTGCGTCATCAAAAGTTATTCCAGGTATTACTTTACAACTTTGTTGTAATTATTATTTTTCTTAAGTTGTAATATATTTTTATGATGGGATGGAGTGTTTGCAGGTTCTGCGGGAGAAAATCCCAAGGGTCCGTCAGACCAAGGGAAGAAAGTTCCACCAACTACTCCACCCACATCTCCACTCAGATCTGTGTTTGAGCCAGTGCCCAACTCGCCGCTAAAGGGTGTCCGATACCTCATTGTCTTACAAGACACGCCTCCTGGAAAAGGTAAGCATGAAAGTACTTCTCATATTTTTCAGGAGATCTTTATGTCTCCTCCTGACTCTTCTTTTCCCTTTGCAAACCAAAGGGAACCAAACGTTGTTGCCACCATCTTGAAGCCATCCTCCTCACGTTCTTACGAGGACAAAGAGCCTGTAGGTTATGATTGTCAGACCAATCCACACGAGGATTCTCTAGTTCATCGACCACATTGGACTATTCTTCAGGGGTTGTTGTTTACTGACAACTATGTATGCAATGAATTCTTACAGCTGGGGATTCCTCATGCGAAGAGGGAACGCCAACGTGTGCGCCCTCTTCATGAACTAGCCAACTCTTTCTCCTAAAACCTAGCTAATACAGTCTCTATGAGTCAAGAAATATATTGAGACTGGTTAGTGATGAGTCACACGTGGGATGACCTGGAGAAGAGTGCTGAGGTAGGAAAGAAGGAGGTTAACGACTACCGCTTAGCTGCGAACACTGCTAAGTGGGAGTTATCCGATGCCAAGAAGGCTTTGGAGGAGGAAAGAGCGAGTAGGGTTGTTGCAGCCAGCAACTGGGAGGTGGCGTTTACATGCCAGAATGCCATCCTAGAAGCTTCTTGCGAGCAAACTCGTGCTAAAGAGAGCGAGTTGATGCAATATGAAGAGGCTAAAGCTACCCTTCAGAAGCAAATCGATGCTTTGAAGGCTGAGGTATCAGCAAAAGATGACCGAATTGCCAATCTCGCTGAGAAGAACAAGGAACATGCCTTAAGTTGTGCGGAACACAAGATGGACCTTATCCGCGCTAAGGCGGATGAGAAGTGGCTAATGGCTAAGGGAATTCCCCAAGTAACTTTCTTTCCCATAGTTTCCTTAGGTATAATGCATGTATTTAAATCATTATTTTCATATTTCCTTTTTGTAGGTTGTTGAGCATATCCGGGATAGTGCTGACCTTGGAGATTGCCTCGCGGAGCTGTTAGTGGCTTCCTCTCGAGCTGGCCGTCAGGCAGGTTTCCAGGAAGGCCTGGAGTTTGCGGAAGCAAATCACCGGCTTTAGGATTTTGATATTCATGGTCAAGATACTGCAAAAACTTATGCTGAAAAAACAGAAGCCTTTGACAACCTGACGTTCCTCATAGAGGAAGCAACGAAAGAACTTGCTGAACAAGATGACGGAGTTGAGCAGTGGAAAGCATACTTTGCCATTGGTCATGAAAAGGATAAGGAGGACCATGAAGAAGTGAACACCGATGGTGATGATGATGATCCTCCTTTGTAATTTTTACTACTATCTTGTATATGTAAGTGTTTGTTTTGTATAAGAAGTAATTTTTACTACTATCTCTTTTGGCGAATATAAGAAGTTTTTGTCCTTTACACTTTGTCTTATGTAAATAATATAAGTGTCAGATTGTAGGATCTTCTTAGTCGTCAATTAAAGATTACATGAAATAATTTTAAGGACACGCGGGTCCTTTTTGGCATGCAGGCCGAGAAAAAATTCCGTTCATACGATACTTGTACATAACTTTAATCAATTTTCTTTAATAAGAAAGGCGCGCAGGCCTGAATATATTACAACTGATCAATATTAACCATCTCTTTTACTAATCTATTAGGGCACGCATGACAAATTAAAAAGTATATAGCAAGAATCTTGTTCAAACGTAGCATTTCTTCAATTGTGCAACATTCCAATTTCTAGGGATATCTATCCCATCTAACTTTTCCAACTTGTATGCGCCCTTTGATAGTACTTCTTTGATTTTGTAAGACCTCTCCAAGTTGTGGCCAGTTTACTCGGAGGCTCTTGGCCAGATACTTCGTTATTGCGGAAGACAAAATCTCCAACATCGAAACTACACTTTTTAACCCGCGAGTCATAATATTTTTGCAACTGGCGTTTGTAATTATGCTGCGGATTAAAGCCAATTCTCTCCTTTCTTCGAGGACATCCAAGTTCATCTGCAGCTCTCTTTCGTTGTTAATGTTCACCGATGTTCATGCGGATGGAACTTCAATTTCCGCTGCAGAATTACTTGACTTCTTTTGGGTGTGAAATGCCCAAAGTACGTGGGGCAATTCGTCCACCGGTTCGTTTAGTTCCTAACATTGCCTTAATCCCGTCTTTGATGGCTCTGTTGGCTCTCTCAACTTGGCCATTGGCCTGCGGGTGGGCTACCGAAGTAAAAACATGGGTGACCTGAAGTTCTTTCAGCCACGCTTGCAGCCCACTATCCACTATCCGCGAACCTGGTTCCGTTCTCACTGGCAAGCTCTTGTGGTAGACCAAAACGGCAGATGATAAATTCCCACAAGAATTTCTTGACGCTGGATGCAGTGATGGAGGCAACCGGTTTGGCTTCCACCCACTTAGTAAAGTAGTCAATAGCCACAATAAAAAATTTGACGCGCCCTGGAGCTTCTGGGAATGGACCCATGATATCGATAGCCTACTTTTGAAACAGCCAAGCAGATGTTACTGGTACTAACTCGTTTTTTGTACGCAAGGTATTGGGAGCATGACGCTGGCATGAATCACATTTCATTATTTCTTGCATCGCGTCCATGTGCATCCCTGGCCAATAATACCCTGCGTTCATGAGTTTGGCTCATGAAGGCCACAAATTCCCTCATGAACTTCCCTTATCAAGTAATTCGCATCCTCGACATCCACACATCTCAGGAGTGGACCGGGGAAGGATTGTCGGTATGAAATAGCATCCTGTACTTGGTAGTTCAAGGCTTCATGTCTAATCTTTTGAGCCGCAGCCTTTCCTTCCGGGAGTGCTCCGGATGATAGATATGCTACAATTGGCGTCATCCATGACTCGACACCAGATTTTATCACTAAGACTTGATGTTGCGGGACAGATGGTCAATCAAGGACTTCTACGCGAATGTCTTTCGTAAAGTGCTCAAAATTTGTTGAAGCCAATTTGCTAAGAGAATCCGCCGATTTGTTTTCATTTCGCTTGATGTGGATAACTTTGCAAGATAGAAACTGAAGGATCAATTCCTTTGCTTGCGACAAATATGAAGCCATCACATCATTTTTTGCTTCATAAGTCCCACTGGTCTGCCCTGCGATCAACATAGAATCCACACGCGCTTCCAGATGTTTTATCCCAAGCTTCTTGGTAATCCGCAAGCCTGCTAAGAAAGCTTCATACTCTGCCTCTTTGTTGGTACTTTTAAAGTCCAACTTTATGACGTAGGTAAATTCATGACCCTCGGGGTTCACCAACCTGAGGCCTGTGCCTGATCCTTCATTACTTGAAGCCCCATCCGTGAATAATGACCAAACCTGGTCTCGTTCAGGAGGAATTAGGATTTGCTGTTCAACCAGGCACTCTTCCTCCTTTTTCTGGTCAACTAGACAAAGTCTGCTAACACTTAGCCCTTAATCGCCGGTCTAGGCCTATATTCAATCTCATGTTCTCCAACTCTATGTCCCACTTTGCTAATTGCCCAGACAATTCTGGCTTGCTCAACACATTTTTCAGTTTTTACCTTGTTAACACATTGATGGGATGACCTTGGCAATATCTTCGAAGACGCATGGCAGCATAGACCAGTGCTAAAACCAGCTTTTCAAGCATTGAATATCTGGTTTCTGGAGTTGTCAAAGTTTTACTGACGTAATAGATAGGTGTTTGAACATTTTTTCTATCTGTCAGTAGGACGGCCCCAATGGCAGTATCCGATGCTGATAAGTATAACGTCAAAGGCTCCCCCGCATGCGGTGCTGTCATGGTAGGAAATTCCATCAAGCATTTTTGACCTCTAGAAATGCTTGTTCAGCTTATGCGTCCATTTGAAGTGTGCTTTGTTGATACAATTTCTCAGAGTTGAGACGAACGGGTAAGATTTAGCGCATGATTAGCTAAGAATCTGTTCAGCGCAACCAACCTTCCATTAAGTGTCTGCACTTCTTTGAGGGAGGAAGGTGAAGGCATGCGGGCTACCGCCTGAACCTTATCTGGATTGGCATTGAAAACCACACCTGTTACTATTACACCCAAAAATTTTCGTTCTTCCACTTCGAAGGAGCACTTGCTAGGGTTCAGTTTCATGTTGATCTGCCTGAGAGTCTCAAACGTTTCCTCTATATCTCGAAGCATTTGATCTTCCTCCACACTCTTTATCACCAGATAATCCATATACACTTCCAGATTTCGCCCAATCTGACCCTTGAAGACCTCATCCATCAAACGTTGATATGTAGCACCCGCGTTTTTCAATCCAAAGGGCATCATCTTGTAGCAAAATATGCCTTGTCTGTGCGAAACGTTGTTTTGTCCTCATCACCTACCGCCATGCGGATCTGATGGTAGCCTTTGTAGGCGTCGAGGAAACACTTTCTGCATCAACTTTGAGGTCGATTTCTGGAAGTGGGTAACAATCCTTTGGACACGCTTTGTTTAGATCTTTGAAATCTATGCACATTCGCCATGTCCCATTGTTTTTGGGAATGATGACTGGATTAGCGACCCAGTCTGGTACTGGATTGGACGGATGATGCTAGCATGTAGAAGGTCTTGAACTTGTTCGTTCGTAGCTTTGGTTTGTTCCGGACCCATCTTGCGCTTCTTTTGTACAATTGGCGTGAACGCTGGGTTTACCCGTAACTTATGCTCTGCAATCCTCCGCGGGACACCAGGCATATCTGCGGGTTGCCATGCAAAGATGTCTATGTTCTTCGTTAACAGTTGCTTTAAAAATGTCCTCACTATCTCAGAGATAGCGGGCCTGATTGTTAAGGTTTTGTCCGGAAACTTCTTGTTCAATACCCACTTTTCTGGATCAGCCCTCTGAACTTGCTTTGGAACTTTGCTGGGTTTTGAACTTTTTGTCGTGAAGCAGTGACGATTAATGCGGATGATTGCCACACCAGTGTGAGTCGGAACTCCTACCGCCCCGTGTGTTGTGGAAGGATGAGCATTAAAGTCACCAATTGCCTCACGACCCAAGATTATATCATGCTTTGATGTCAAGGTAAGACAAAAAATTCAACATCTTCAGTTCTTGAATGAATTCTATCACTAAGAGTGACTGGAAAAGATATTACCCCTTGCGGGGGCATCACTTCACACCCAAATCCAGACATAGGTGCCTGAATCGGCTTCAGCCTCACCTTGTCATCTTCATCCAGTTGTTCAAAGTATTGTTCATATATTATGTCCGAAGTACTTACAGTATCAAAGAAGACATAATGACATAATGTGAACAATAATGGCCTATGAGGGTAGTGATTATCAAAGGATTCTTGTTACAAGGTCCTCTTTTTACCCGCGGAAAAATTACAGGTTCATTCTTCCATTCCTCGTCATCAAACTCTCACCTCTTCCCTCCAACTTTGTGTCCGCCTTGTATCATGTGAACATTCAGGTCCTTGACCTGCTTCTTGGGCGGGCCATGACTATCTTGCGCGGGAGCTTTACTAGTCCCTGGTCTTGCACCTTTGACCAAGTGTCTAAGCTTTCCAGACTTTACAGCCGCCTCGATTTCTCCTTTCAAAGCTATGCATTAATCTGTATTATGACCTATGTCATCATGAAACGAATAGTGTTTCTTAGGGTTGAGGAATGATCTTTTCGTGAGTGTTTGAGGTTTCCTGAAATTCATGTTCTCAGTAGTAAGAATCTCTGAAGGAGTCTTCGACAATGGAGTCCAGTTATTGGTGACTCGCGCTGAAGAGCTCGCTTTGTTTTTGTTGCCTATCAAAGATCTGGCATCGAATTGCTTTGATGATTCTGCGGAAGGCTGGAGCCTTGACCAAATTGTTCCTTTGGCCTGTCTATTTGGTCGCGGAGTTTGAAATTCCACTTTTGGAGTTTGTTTTTGGCTACCTGAGCTTAAAGTCTTCTCTGTTCTTGTGAACAGTTTTTTCCGCGAACATTATTTCGTCCCAAGTTTTGGGCATTCCATCTCTGCCGGTAAATGTTCAGACCAAATCATCACTTTTCACATTCTTGCGAAAGCTCCCCTCAGCATGTCTTCGCAGATTCCACCGATATTAAGACTTTCGTTGTTAAACCGAGTAAAAAAGTCTTCGATAGACTCATTGTTTCGTCTAACCACGACTAATATCTCAGAAGGATCACGAGTCTGCTTCTTCTGCTGACTAAAATGCTGGGAAAATTTGGCTACAAAGTCATCCCAGATCTTGATTTGTCCGTCCTGCAACTTCTCAAACCATTCACGTGTTGGGAAAAACGGTTCCGAATAATCACTCACACAATAAATGTGTCGAAAAGAGATTTAATGACGGTTGCTATTTTGGGAAAGAAAACTGTTTGTTAACGGCGGAATCAGAAACAAACAGTGTAGTTGCTAAAAGATTAATGAAAAGTAACTAACACACAAGAATCACTCAAAAGATTTCCATATATATAAACGAATCATACAAATGTTAATCGATTTAGGGTTTCTTGGTTGAAAGTTATATCCGTACTATTCTATGACAGCCGTCACACTCACAAATATTCTCTCTGAATTAATTGGCTTTCCGTAGCAGGCGTGCCCTAAAATATTCCTTTTATAGGCCTAACACCTTCAGAAAGCTGTCATTCCTTCCAGAAACCCTAAATAAATAATACATATTCAAATTACATATTCAAAACTATACTAATTGTAAAACAGGTCTTCCGGGTAGACTTTGCATAAGTTGTCTTCACCGGGTAGGCTTTGTGCCTTTTGTCTTCAACAGGTAGACCTGATAACCTTGAAGTGTGCTTGGGAACAGTTCTCCGGGTAGAATTTACTTAGAGTATTTTCCTAAGAAAATACTCACCTAGCAGACTTCAATCTTCTTGATCATATCAGACTTTGCCCGACATGATCTTACGAGCAACCTTGTTCTTCAATGATCCTTTAAACTCCTTGCTAGGGAATAGCTTATTAGCAAAGAAAAGTGTGCTTGGTAACACTGTAGCCTGCTTGAGTTGAACCCTGCCTGATGTAACTTGAGATATTTCATTACTTACATCAAGCCTACTCGGACCACTGCATTATTAATGAATACCTTGCCCGATCTTCCAATCACTTGGCTTCAAGAGCTTGGTTAGCCAAGAGCCTACTAGGAGGCAAACCTTGCTTGGCAATAAAGAACAATCTTGCTAGACATAGTGAACCTGCTCGGGTATGCACTAAAGAAGATTTCTAGAAGATAACCTTGCCCGATGGACAAAATACCTTGCTAGGGTAAGAAAACCTTGCCCGGGAAACCAAGTGTGCTCGGATTCCATACTTAGCGATTTCTTAGGAGGTTGAGAAGATTCCAATCTTCCCTATACTTTTCTTAGGTCAAATCTTGACTCAACAATCTCCTCCTATATTGTTACACCTCAGCTGTCCTAAAACATCTCTAAGGTTACATACACTTAGTTAAAAATACATATTCAAATCAAAGTCAAACTTTTACATATCAAAAGTTAAAATATTACATATTTAGAGTTTTGTCCGTAGACATTACAAAGCAAAGCCTATTCTAAAGATCATCTTCTTCTTGCATCATAGGCTACATGTCTTCTTTCCACTCTGACCGTTCCTGCTCTTTGCTGAAAAATTGACAAAATTCGATAATGAGGGTGGTTTTCTAGAATTGTCAGTCCAACAATATCCCTCAAATCTTTTTCACGCAGAAAGGTCAGATCATTGTCAGTATTGATGATGCCCAAGATGAGTCCATCTGAGTTTCGTAACAGGAAATGGCCTTCATTTTCCTTGTATTCAATCATAGCTATTCGACCATTCTTTTGGACCTCATAGTTGGGTCTGACCATCCTTCTTCTCATACAGATACATGTATTCAAGTTAGACAAGGAATTGGCTTGTCTGAGTTTTGAGAAATAAGCATGTTCTGCATCCCTTATCTTCCTCATTCGAGTTATTCTTCTGGTTCTTTCATGCTGGGTAAGCTCCCATTTCTTCCTTTGACTTAGTAGAGGAAAACCCTTCTCAGCTTCAGATTTCAGATACTTTGATAGATCATTTTGCTGTCTGCCGGCCAATTTTCTGCTATCATGATAGTCATACAAAGTGAGATTGGCCATTTTCTCCAGTTGTTCTCTTGTGTACTTAGCAAAATCATCTCTAAAAATGATGTCTCTCAATTGTCTACTTTGCATGATTACTTTCAGATACTGAGAGACTAAGTCATAGAACAGTCATTGGTAGATCCACATGTGCATGTGGTCTTGTCATTCTTTTGAATCCGGCTCTACTTGACTCTCCCCTGTATGATGATGGGGGTTGCCTTGATGCAGAGGGCCTAGTTGGGATAGACTTCATTGGTTTTCTAGGCCTTGATATAGCAAAAGCTTTCATATACATGGATTCAATCAGCTCAGCAGGGTAGTTGATCAGATCTGCAAAGGTTTCACCTGCATCTTTGCAAAGGCTTATAATCATTTGAACTACCCTTGGATTATTCATTAATCCTGCAGGCACAAATCTCCCCTCAACGAAACTTCTTGGATTTTCACCCTCAAAGAGGACTTTCTCCCATTCAGCCTTTTGCAAATAAAATAGTTCCTTCAGTTGATCTTTATCAAGTGCATGAAAGGCGTTCACATCCATTCCCTTTTGATATACCATTATGCCTCTCAGAATCTGAATCATTTCTTCATTCTCCCATGGAACTATGGGTTCATCAAGAGGTTCAGGTTTCACTTCCATTGGGATTGGTGTATCATCAGCTGTTGCCCCTTTTGATTTTTGTTTTTCAATTTGGGCCTTTTGTTTCTACCTTAGATTCATGATCTTTCTTTTCTTTACTGGGGGTTCTTGTTGCTCTTCTCTTGATTTCCTGGTAGATGACTCAGGTTGAACTCTCTTTAACTGATCTTTCTTTTTAAGCTTGTTATAGTGTGACTCAACAACGGCCTTTGATAGGCTATTTACCATCTCTGGTGCCATCCCTTTATCCACACTTTCCAGCATACTTCTTTCTCAATTCATTAAGCTTTTCAGTCAGTTCAGCATCTCTTGCAAGTTATTCCTTTTCTTTTCTCTGCACATCTTCTCTTATTGTGTTGTAAAGCTTTTCAAGATCCTCAAGTTTGAAATGTGACATGTCTTTCTCAGAGAAATTATGTTTTCTCAGTTAATCTATGAATCTTTGACTGTCCCTGTTCTTTTTCTGCATTTGTTTGTTAATGATATCCCTTTCTTTGTTCAATCTTCTTTGCAACTCATCATCATTCAAAGAAGCTAAATTTTCAAAACTTATACCAAGACCCATCAATTTGATCACCAAAGGGTTTTTCCTTTTAGCATCTATCAAACTCTGCTGAATGTTTGCCCTTTGTTCTTCAGTCATTGTAACTTGTGGGGACACAACATTAGCCTTTGCATCAGCTTTACCCTGTTCATTGTCATCATCATCATCATCATCAGATTCATCAGTAGAGTCTTATTTCTCAGTGGATTCATTGACAGCATCTATCTTCTCATCATCAGGGTTGAGTAAATCCTCAGGCCTAACAATCTGTGTTGGAATAGGCCTTATTGGACTTGGCTGGTCTTTAGGGCTTGCAGCAAAGTATTCATACTCATCATTCCATCTAGCATCTTTCAAATTAGGTACATCTTCATGCCTTATAGTTTGAAGTGGAACATGCCTTATGGGGCTTTCCATCTCTTCAACATAATATTCATTTTTCTCATCCCATTTTCCTCTTTTTGCAGATTTTTCTTTTTCGCCCTGATCATGATTTTTCCTTTTTCTTGAATAAAACTTCTCAAATTTTCTTACATTCTCATGAATTTTTGAAGCTTTAGCCATAATTTCCTCAAATGTTTCTTCAGTTTGTTTCTCATGTTTCTTTTCAGGTTCCTGTTGAGGTTGGTTTGAGGATTGTGCAAACATACTTACTACCATAGCCAAAGAGTTATCAACTTCCTCAGCTCTTTTCAAATTGATCAAAATTTCAATCACAACTTGATTATCAGCCTCCTCTTCATTAAGAACTTTTGAAATGTTGGCTTGCTCAATTAGTGATTCCTGCCCTGCCAGCTCCTTTTGTGTTAGGATTCGGGCAGTGTGTTCCCTATCCCATGTTTCTTTCATAGTTTGTTCCAACCTTCTGGCAACAGCAGCAACAATCTCATCCACTTCCTCTTCTTCTCTACCAACATTTTCCTTAACAGGCTCTTCTTCCTCATTATCCTTGTTAACTTTTGCTTTTCCTTTATCCATTCTTCTTTTCAAATCTTCCCCATTTTCTGGTGGGAAATCATCAATATCTCTATCCAACTCATCCATTTCCTCATCATGCTCTACCCTCTTGGAGCTTTCAGGTTGTTCAATTTTAGGTTCAGTGAATGCTAGCTCCTCAGTAGCAGCATCATCATCATGTATAACATCAGTTTGAGCTTCTGTTGTAGCTAAAATATCAGTCAACACATCAGTCTGCATATCAATGGCCACATCAGTGGTAGCCACATTTTCATCAAAGTTTATCTTTTAAATTCCATCCCATGTCTCCTTTTCACCTCTCACCTCATCATCATCTCTCTCTCTATTCACAACATTCAACACTTCATTATTAACATCATAATCCTGCTCATTTCCCTCTGACACATCAGCCTCATACTCATCATCAGTTACCCTTCTTTCACTACTGTCCTCATCATCATCATAAGCATTTAATAAACAAGCCAAACCATCATTGTTTGACATCACACCAGCATCAACCATCACAACATCATCAGTAACGGCAGCATCAGTTGGTTCATTTATATTCTCCCCCTGTTTTGGGGCAGCTGAGGTCTTCTCAACCTCTTGCTCCAGGGTTTGAATCCGTGATTGTGCAATAGCCAAATGAGCCTTTAAATCCTCATTCTCCTTTCTCAGATCAATATTTTCTCCCTTCAGATCAATGTTTTGACAAATGAGGTTGAAATTTCTTTGTAGTAGGAAGATACTTGAGGGAGGGGTATCAGATGGTGAGGTTATAGGAAGAGCTTGTGACTGATTTGGATCAGGGACATGGTTTGTTTGAGGTGGGGTTTGGGTTATGGGTTGAGGTGGACATTGGTGTAATGGTTTAGTTTGGCTTAGGTTTAGGATGGATGTATGAGTTAATGGGGATTGGATAGTTTGGTCATTTAGTGGTGGAGAGGAAGGTGGTGTTTGTGGTGGGGTTTGATATGTTTGAGCAATTGGTGATGGTGGGTAGGGTGGGGTTTGTGGTGGAGTGTCAAATGGTGTGGTTGGTGGTGTTGGTATGATTTGTGACTCCCCCTAAGGTTGTACATTGTCATCAAAATTAGCATCACCCCCTTCTGCATTGCCAGCATCATCATCATTGTCATCCCCTTCATCATCAGAGTCATCATCTCCTCCATCACTCCCATCAACATCATTATCATCATCTTCTCCATCACTCTCTTCATCCTCTTCATCTCCCTGTACTTCCTCTGCCAAAATCTCATGCAGATGAGGAATTGCAATATCATCAACCATCAGCCATGGGAGATCTTCATACACGACATCCGGATTGAATTTGCTTGTACTACTCAATGTTGCAATCCTCTTGTATGTATCCAGATCTTGTAATAAATGAGTGATCCCAGTAATAGGTAATTCCTCCAACTCCTGATTGAAAATGATTTGTAAAAATCTGGGATATGCCAAGAATCTATCTGTGTTTCTCTTCTTTAAGTTGCTCACAAGTCCTCCAAAGATCATCAAAAAATTAAAAGGATATCTGAACAGTATAAAAACTGTGGCATTTGACAGATTCCGACTTATAAGGGTCCATGAGCCTTTTCAAGGGCCAAAACCATGAATGATGTCATGAATTAAAAATCTATATAAGTTGGGGAACATTCCCTTCTGGAATTGTCCTTCATGCACTGTCTCCTGATAACCCATCATCTGACTGAATATTCTGAAAAGTTGGTAAGTTGTTAAGTGAAGTGATTCTGGGTTACCATCATTCAACTGCAATCATCGTCGAATAATCCCTTCTTCTATCCGTATCTCTTGATTTGCAATAGTGGCTTCTATTCTCCTTTCGTTTACATCATCAAACAGTCTCGCTAATTGCCAAAAATCAAGTGAATGATTTCTGTAGATAGTAGGGCATTCTGTCAAAGCAAAATTAATGTTTAATAGTTGAAGCCATCTTATAATCACATCAACTTCTTCATTAGATAGAGTGACTTGAAACAAGGCACACATGTTGTGCTTGTGCTCAAAGACATATCTTGGTTGATTTGCATTCGCCATATCTGATAAACATAATCAAACGCATTCAAAATAGAAATTAGTCCTAAAATTCACAACTTTAACTAATTTCAAGTTATAAATTTGAAGAAGAAAGAGAGAAATGTCATTAAGAACCTGATCTTCGACAAGTTTATAACCTACACATCAAAAAACAGAGATTTTAGTAAACATGAATAATCATAGCCCATTAGCACTTAATCGTGGCCGGAAAACGTTTAATTAAAGCTTACCGAGTCGGATTGTGAGGGCTGATAAATTAGGGTTAGGATTATGATGAATGCGATAAGTCGGTTAGGTTTCTTTCGAGAGCAATCAGTGGAAGGAGAGAGAGAGAGAGAGAGAGAGAGAGAGAGAGAGGAAAATAATGTTGAAAAATCTCTCTCTTTCCCTCTTATATACCTTTTGAAAGTGGGTTTTAAATGTTTTTTGTCGTTTAGTGAGTTAATAGCTGTCATACAATAATCTTATACATTAAAAGTTTTAACACTTAAAAACCTTACCCGATAAAGATCAAGTATCAAACCTTGCCCGTACATGTTCATTATAGAAGACAAGGTTTGCTCGGTCTCCTCCACTTATACAAAGCTTGCTCGATTAAGTCAATTAAGAATTTAAAAGTAAATTTAAGTAAAATGAAGAATGCTTACTTGAAATACAGGATTGCTTGAGAATTGAATCACAAGACGAATAATCAAGTATAAAATATCAAGTAGGCAACCTTGCAAGGAATCAGTTAAGATGCCCAAATAAATTTCTCATACTTCTTATCTTACTCGAATAATTTATCCTATCGCAAACCTTACCCGAAAATTGTTCACAATATTCAATCAAGTATACTTTGATGCAAAGTATGCCCGAAAAACATTCAAGAAATACAAAGTTTGCTAGGAGTGGATTCCTAACACAAAGTGTACTCGGAAAGTCAAACCTTTCAAAAAATATAAAGTGTGCTAGGAGTGGTTTCCTAACACAAAGTTTAATTGGAAAGTCAAACCTTTCAAGAAATACAAAGTGTGTTAGGAGTGGATTCCTAACACAAAGTGTACTCAGAAAGTCAAACCTTTCAAGAAATACAAAGTGTGCTAGGAATGGATTCCTAACACAAAGTGTACTCGGAACGTCAATTTGAAATTACCAAGTATATTAAGGAAACATTTGAAAATTCAAAGTGTGTCCGAAATATAAAGTGCGCCTGGGAAACTAGGTCTGCCCGAAAACATTTGTAGTTTCAAGGAATCGTAATCACAAAACACATAGCTTGCTAGAAATGAATTTAAACAGTAAAACAAACACCTACGTGTGCTAGAAATTTCAAAATCACTAAAGCTTGCTAGAGTATCACATCAAATCACAAAGCTTGCTATATTAACATAAAACATCCTATAGAACAGTTAAGTTTGCTAGAAGGTTTAGAAATCAATCAAAGATTTCTAGGAAACAGTGCAATCATTCATATCAACTAGTTTGCTAGAAATAGATGTACTTTCAAACAAATCACTAAAGTATGCTCGAAAGTCTTAACTATATAAAAGCTTTCTAGAAAGCATCATATTCAAACATACACAAATATCAAGCTTTCTAGGAAAGTAAGTAGAATAGTGTACTCTACCCAAAACGTGTTAAGTACTTCAAAGCATGCCCGTAATTGATAAACTTAGATAAAAACATCCAAGTATGCCCGGAAAGGTTATAAATAATCAAACCTTACCCGAAATTACATAATCAACCTTTTTTAGGTAAAATGCAACACTTTTTGACTTAAACACAATATCAGTTATATTTATCATTGAAAACTTATTGTTTAAGAGCAAATGGTGCATTTAGAGATTAAATTTCAGTTATGTTTCCTTTCAAAACAATTTCTTTTCTTTTGCTGAAAAGATCTCAGGTATGGGATCATATTGACTAAGTAGCTTTCTCAATACTTCATTCTCAGCATTATTATGACAACATAGACAGGTCAACAACAGGTTTAGACTTAGCATGAATTTCATCTCTTTGGTGATATGATTTAAATTTCAATTAATGTGCATGATTCTCAATGCATAACATATTGGTTTTTTGATACTCCATATCTATTCTCAAGGCTTATTTGGCTTTCTCCAGATCACCCTAAGTTGACTTTGACCCCTGGATTTGGTCAAGATTTTAATGACATAACATCTTTTAAAAAATTGTTGGATTTTTCTTTTCAAAATTTAGAAATATATGTGAGGTTGAACGTTGGACTTACACGCCACGCAAGTCGGACTTACAGGCCTTTCATTCGGAATGTTTAAAGGACTTATATGATTGCCTCAACCCCTGTAGTTCTAGAATTAACCCTCATGTTTGCATTTCTTTATAAATAAAATTTGTGAACATAGATCAACTTTTGGTTGATAAAATATTTAAAATCATGTAGTTCACAGTTGTTCTTTGTCATTCTTAAATCAGATAGTTCTTTTTGGTGACCAAATACCAACAGACTTGTGTATGATTGAATAATCACTTTTCTGCCTATCATTTGGAAAGATTTATCTAGGAACATGCATAGAGAACAATGTAACTCCACATAAGACATATCAGTTTCTTTATGTTTATGTCACCTTAGATTTTACACATCATGGGAAAGCAACCATACATGTCAATGACTGTACTAAGTGCCCTTTTAGCCTAATAAATCCATATGATTGGCTAAGTAGTCAATGTACTATGATTTCCCAAATTAAATAGTTTTAAATTCGGGCACCCTAGTATCTCCTATTTGACAGGTAAATAGCTATCCTGTTTGACCACAAGTGGTCAACAGGATCAAACATATATGTGAGTAAATGTCCTTTCAAAACAGAGTTATTGACATAATTTTAAGTGAAAGAATAGAAAACAAGTTACAATTTCCCCAAATGCTTTCAGTTTTTCTGGTTTATGGCTATCCTTTCAATCTGAGAACAAATGATAGGACCAAACATATACAAGTATATGGCCTTCCAACTTAAGCAAATGATATAATTTTTAGCAAAAGTAAGTCTCTGAGATTTTTCATTGAAAATTTTATTTCAAGCATCTACAAAGCTTTGAACTGAATAGTATTATCATGTCTCAACACCATTAACAACTTGCTCTTGCATATTCAAAAGATGTTTTGATCAAACATGTTTGTTAACAATTTTCAATCATGCATATCATTTTGACAAAAACACATTTTGACACAATCACAAGCATATCATACTCAAATCATGATCATCAATAATGTCATTAAAACAAGCAGACTTCACACAATTCATAGTCTAACTAATCCTAACAGCATCACCTGATCAGATTAAACACATAGTCAAACAAACAATCATGACATCAGATAAGCATTTAATCAATTTAGACAATTCAAACTACTTATCATAATATCCAATCAGTCAACTGATAAATAAACATAAGCATCAATGATATCAAATCAGCACAGATATTCACTTAAGCATAAATCAGTTATCATCAAAAAGTATGATAATCAAGCACATACACACAAAATTCATCAAGACTTAAATAGATAGTCAGTTTGCACAGTCAAGCACACATCCTCAATCAGACTTCATCAAAATTGATCATCCCCAGGGCTTTCAGGAGATAGTTGAACCTGGTTCTATCAAGTGGTTTGGTGAATAGGTCAGCCAAGTTGTCACTTGTATCAACTCTTTTCATTTCAATCAAACCTTTTTCACTACAATCTTTTATGAAGTGATGTCTGATTTCAATGTGCTTAGTCTTAGAATGTTGTACTGGATTCTTAACAGTAAAGTATGCAGCAGTATTGTCAATAAAAATAGGGGTTTTCAGAAAATTCAAACCATAGTCCAGCATTTGGTTCTGAATCCAGAGAACTTGTGCACAGCAAGCAGATGCAGCAATTTATTCAGATTCTGCTGTTGATATTGACACGGTGGTCTGCTTCTTGCATTGCCATGACACTAGCCTGTCTCCCAAGAATTGACATCCACCTGAGGTTGACTTCCTGCTCATGTTGCAGCCATCATAATCACTATCTGTGTAGGCAATCAAATCAAAAGACTTGTTCTTTGGATACCAAATCCCCAAGTCTGGTCTTCCCTTCAAATATCTAAGAATTCTCTTGACTGCATCCATGTGAGAAACTTTTAAACTTGACTGGAATCTTGCACAGACACACACATCATACATAATGTCAGGTTAATTAGGTACATCAGGGATCCAATTTTGGCTCTATATTCATGTTCATCCATAGGCTCCCCCTTTTCATCCGCTATCATCTTTTCTTTTTTGTCTATTGGAGTTTAAGTTGTTTTGAATTCATGACATTTGAACTTATTCAAAATTTCCTGCACATATTTAGTCTGGTAGATGAAAATCCCATCAGTTTTCTGTTGGACTTGCAGTCCCAGAAAGAAGTTCATTTCTCCCATAGAGCTCATACTGTATTTAGATTTCATCACCTCTTCAAACTCCATACACATTTGTTCACTGGTTGACCCAAAGATGATATCATCCACATAGACTTGTAACAATAGCAAATCTGATCCTTTCCTTTTGTAGAAGAGTGTCTTGTCAATAGCTCCCCTCTGGAAACCATTTTCAAGCAGATGGTTTGACAACTCATCATACCATGCTCTAGGAGCTTGATGCAATACATATAAGGCTTTGTTTAACTTATACACTCTGTTAGGATACACAGGCTCCTCAAAACCTGGTGGTTGAGTTACATACACCACTTCATCAATCTTTCCATTTAGGAATGCATATTTGACATCATGTTGGAATGCCTTGATATTCTTTGAGACAGCATAAGCAAGAAAAATTCTTATGGCTTCTAGTCTTGCAACTGGTGCAAAGACTTCCTCAAAGTCAATCCCTTCTTCTTGTAGGCATCCAAGTGTAACAAGTCTGGCTTTCTTCTTAATCACAATACCCCTCTCATCCCTTTTATTTCTGAAAACCCATTTTGTTCCAATTGCATATCTGTTTCTTGGCCTGTCCACAAGCTCCCAAGCATGTAGATCTCTGAACTGAGCCAACTCCTCTTGCATTGCTACTACCCAGCTGTTGTCCTTTAGTGCTTGAACAATGTTCTTTGGTTCTATCTGGGATAAAAAGCAGGAGTACAAATAGATGTTTGCAGATTCAGAATGACTTCTTGTAACTCTTTCATATATATCTCCAATGATGTTTTTAGAAGGATGATTCTTTTCAACATAAGGGGTTTGAACTATCACATCAACAGACACATTAGTGTCAAGATTTGATTCATTGAGATCTGGTTCCTCAATGATCAATTCAGTTTCAGCATCATGAAGTTCTGGTGCTTCTTCATTATTCTGTCTTGAAGTGAATGCACCATTGTTTTCCAAATTCAATCTTTCAAACAGATCTTGAAACCTTGCTGTTGAAACTGCTTCCTCTTCACTTGTTTGGTTTCTTGGGTTTCCCTCATTTTGCACTTGTTGATTTTCTTGAATTTTATCTACATGATCTTGTTCTAGACTTTGATTGTTCACTTGATTATTGTCTTGAACTTGCTCAACATTTGCACTTGAGGGATCTTTTATAAAAGGATATTCACTTCTTTACTTGTAACCTTCTTCCACAGCTTTTCCAAGTCCAATGTTTTCTTATTCTTTTCTTCTATTACACTGGTCATGTAGAATGAGTCATCAAATTCTTCAGGATAAATCTTGAATGACTATCAATTTTTCAAGGTCAAACAGCCATGCTGCACCATCAACTGTGTTGAACTGATTCTCATTAAAGATTATGTCAGATGATTCAATGACACTCAAATGGTCTTTCACATATACCCTATAGGCTTTTGAGTGTGTAGAATATCCAACAAAGAAGCAATCCAAGGATTTAGCTTGAAACTTGTTTAAATAGTCCTTGGTGTTCAAGAGTGAACATTCGCATCCAAAAGGCTTGAGAAACTTTATGTAGGGTTTTCTATTAAAGAAAATTTCATATGGAGTCTTGTTGTGTCTTTTGTTAATAAGTACCCTGTTCTGAACATAGCATGCTGTGTTAATAGCTTCTGCCCAAAAAGTGACAGGTAGAAAAGCATCAGCTAACATGGTTCGTGCTTGAGTGTTTCAAAGTTGGGCTTTTGCAGGATGAATTTGCTAGCTGTGTACCAGTCTTTGGGCATAGAGTTTTAGCAGCTTTGTGGTCAGATGAAACTCGGTCATCACATAGTCAGTAGTCCTCAGCTCATTCACAATGGCCAAAAATCTCTCTAGGATTGACTTTAATCTTTCTCCTTCTTAGTACTTGAACCTTTCTAGATGTTTGAGTCTTTGTTTCTTGATGTTTTTCAGCTCAGTGTTACCTTTATACATCTTAAGGATTGCATCATACATAGCCTTAGCTGTAGTGTGATGTGCAACCTTGGTTAAAATCTCCCAAGACAGTCCTAGATTGATCATAGCTAAGGCCTTGTCGTCTGTTTTCCTCATCCTCTCACACACAGCAGCCGTTGCATTTGCACCATCAGTATTTTGAGGGCCGTTCTTGATTGAATTCCACATGTCAACATCATTGTAACACACGACAGCCTCAAATAATACATTCCATTTGGTAAAGTTCTCCTGTCCATGAAGTCTAGGAACCTTATTAGTATAAACCTCTTGTTCTTTGTAACCAGACATTTTTGAAAAGCATAATCAGTTAATTAATAAAACAGATTTTGAAAATAATCAGATTTGAGAACCAGATCTTCAGATCTGATTTATCTGGTTCGATTAGAGCAAGATTGAGTAGTAAAGATGAAAACTTTCAACAAAATAAGTAAAATAAGACACCGGTAATATGTAGATCTGGACGGAAATGAAGAATAGAGCAGTTGACGTCACTCTTCAATGAAACAGTGTTCTGCTTACGTCATTGATCTTCTTCAGATCTTTAATCAGCAATAAATTCTTTACCTAAATCAGCAACGAACAAGGATCTGATACCACTTATGGGTCCCGAATAATCACTCACAATCACCATCAAGTCATAACTCACACAATAAATGTGTCGACAAGAGATTTAATGACAGTTGCTATTTTGGGAAAGAAAACTGTTTGTTAACGGCGGAATCAGAAACAAACAATGTAGTTGCTAAAAGATTAATGAAAAGTAACTAACACACAAGAATTA
Organism: Bidens hawaiensis; assembly: GCF_021521415.1. Lineage (NCBI taxonomy): Eukaryota > Viridiplantae > Streptophyta > Magnoliopsida > Asterales > Asteraceae > Bidens > Bidens hawaiensis. The sequence goes on along the minus strand of NW_027502017.1, from coordinate 43,292 downwards.
CTCAAAAGATTTCCATATATATATAAACGAATCATACAAATGTTAATCGATTTAGGGTTTCTTGGTTGAAAGTTATATCCGTACTATTCTATGACAGCCGTCACACTCACAAATATTCTCTCTGAATTAATTGGCTTGTCCGTAGGAGGCGTGCCCTAAAATATTCCTATTATAGGCCTGACACCTTCAGACATCTGTCATTCCTTCCATAAACCCTAAATAAATAATACATATTCAAAACTATACTAAGTGTAAAACAGGTATTCTGGGTAGACTTTGCATAAGTTGTCTTCACCGGGTAGGCTTGGTGCGTTTTGTCTTCTACGGGTAGACCTGGTAACCTTGAAGTGTGCTCGGGAACAGTTCTCCAGGAAGAATTTACTTAAGAGTATTTTCCTAAGAAAATACTCACCTAGCAGACTTCAATCTTCTTGATCATATCAGACTTTGCCCGACATGATCTTATGAGCAACCTTGTTCTTCAATGATCCTTTCAACTCCTTGCTAGGGAATAGCTTATTAGCAAAGCAAAGTGTGCTTGGTAACACTGTAGCCTACTTGATTTGAGCCCTGCCTGATGTAACTTGAAATATTTCATTACTCACATCAAACCTGCTCGGACCACTGTATTATTAATGAATACCTTGCCCAATCTTGCAATCACTTGGCTTTATGAGCTTGGTTAGCCAAGAGCCTACTCGAAGGAAAACATTGCTTGGCAATAAAGAACGATCTTGCTAGACGTAGTGAACCCTACTCGGGTATGCACTAAAGAAGAGTTTTAGAAGAAAACCTTGCCCGATGGACAAAATACCTTGCTAGGGTAAGAAAAACTTGCTCGTGAATCCAAGTGTGCTCGGATTCCATACTTAGCGATTTCTGAGGAGGTTGAGAAGATTCCAATCTTCCTTATACTTTTATTAGGTCAAATCTTGTCTCAACATGGGATCAGTCATCCCATTGTATTTCCCTACAGACGTTGGGATTTTTGCATTAACTGGGAATGGAGCTGTTGCAATACGTGCGATGATCTTTGATTTTTCAACAAAAGCTGCAGGACGATATGGCTTGGTGAAGTCCTCTTCCGCATCACTGTGATATTCGGTATGGCGAACTGTCGCACGCGGGCGACTAGTCCCCTCCCAACCATGAAGTCTGCTATCTCTGTTGTAATAGCTGATAACGCTTGGATGGTACGACGGGTCGAAAGTTTCAAAGTCCTCTAAACAGGAGGGTGGGCACACGACCATATGAGGATGATCATGCCTCCTCGTAACAAATTCATTTTCAGGGAATCACTCAGTTTGCATACTTCCGCTTATCTGACTCCTCCGCACAGTTGTGGGAGGAGAAAGGGATCTCCTGGGAGATTCATCATAAGTTAGAGTACGAGCACAAATTCTCTCCACGAACCATGCGCTCGTACTCTGCTGTAACATTCTCCTGCAGGATACGTAACCATTCCTCAGCAGATAGAGCTCTTCCAGGCCTGGAATTTCGACGATGGGTTCTCACCGGCTCAGAATGGTCAGATTCATCTTCCAAACCCAGTTCGGTACGAGCCCGGAGGGTTTCCACCGTGATACGTCCTTAATCACCTGGAGTAGGACCCCCCGGTGCTTCGACATCAGCAGTACGTCTAGCAATCACAGGAGTTTCCGTCGGCCCCTCAAGAAATTGACTCATATCGTACGAACCAACAACCAACATAAAACTTTCGCAATTCTAACACAAGCACGAAGGGCGTCAATGAAGAAACACGGATCTACTCCCCTTACGGGTGCTAGATCCATTGAGTCCACACGAAACGGATCAATTAAACTTATTAACGATATGAGCACAATCTCCTGAAGTCCAGTGACAGAAACTTGCAAAATAAGCACCGTGAGCTCGTTACGGGAAGGACAAGAGGGGGGGTCTTCCCGTAACCACCCTCCGGTGTGAGAATAAGTACAGTTCCGATAGAGAGAAAGTACTTAAGTATTTAGAGTAGATAGTCGAGAGTGAATGTGTTACCTCATGGAGATTGTGAATTATTTATTGCCGAAGAGTGTGGGAATATTATTGGCCCAGCTGTCCCTTTCTAGAAGATGCCCTTGTAACTATTGGACACGTGTCCTCTTGTAATAGGTTGGGCTATACGGCCCATGTGTATGGTTATAACTACCTGGACACGTGTCTGTATTCAATAGGGCGAGATAAACCTGGCCATGTGCATCGTTATAACAACCTGGCCAACTGTCCTTCTTCTATTGGCCGAAGGGTTACGTGTTCACCAGAAAAGTATCTTGGTAAATCTTCTAGAAGAGAGTTGGTTAAATACAACTGTCCTATGACGTTGCCTTCTGGCCATCCTTGCGGGTGTAAACAGTACCTCGCAGATGACTCCTAAGGGCGTCTAGATCCTCCCACACATAGTCCTAGAAAGTAATGTTGTTCTGCCTTTGTCTTGGATTATGCTGGTGATTTATATGTCCCACGTGTGGCATCTGAGGGGTCCCCTCTGACCCGCGGGTGGTAGCATTTGGGTCTTTTTTGTACCCTACCTCTATAGATGCGAAGGCCCAAAATGCACTTCAGACCTATTTGCGAAGGCAGCTTCTTCAATTGCCCATTTTACGAAAGCTAGAAAAACAAGATTAGGCTAGAAGCCCAAATCTGCAATAGCCTTAGAATGCGAATATGTGAAATTGAGACATGCCTAAATTTCGATTACGTATTTAGAAAAAAACATAGAATGCGAAGGCCCAATTGCGATTCCGGATTTAAACGATAGTCCAATCTGCCAAGGGCCCATTAGCGATAACTAAAGAACAATAATTCTCTTCTTCCATCTCGTTCATTATTAGTACCAAACGATTACAATAAAGTGGCAGGCAAATGGGCAACAAGTTGCGCCGCAACCCCCTTTTGAATAGCAAAGCCATTCCTACTACAAACGAAGCTCTGGAACCTAGGAGCCGAAGAGGTTCCGTGTACGACACGCTGGACCCTACTAAAAAATTCATAGCCTAAACCGATGACAGAATATGTCGGGGCGAGATGTTGATTGTTAATAAGCACATGATCCACTAAAGTTTCCTAACTTTTTAATAGATTTTGCAAATCACAAAGGCAAATAGTTCAAGCAAGGTAAGTAACTAAAATATAACATGAAATGAAAATTGTTAGTTTAATTTTTATGAATATTATTTTATGTTTTTAATACATACAAGCATTTAGAACCCGCGCGTTGCGCGGGGTTGTGACACTAAAATTGTATAAGTACAATAGCTCTTAAATAATATTTATATAGCATAGTTGTCACCTCATAATTCAAGTTACAGTTGTTGAACATATACTGCAGCCTTAAAAAAAACTTTACAGTCACATTATATGACTTGGCTAGCCTATTTCTACATTATACGAAGGTGGCTGCATTTTGGCTATAGCAATTGCATGTATCCTTTAGCAGTCCCGTTCTACTATCAAAAGATGTGTATGCTTAGTCTTTTATCCTTTGATTTTTTTTCCTACTTGGTTAGCTTGTATGTGTACAAAAAAGCTGCAAGTTATAATTTATGTATAAGCTGCAACTTAGATCTTATGTATGTGTTATGTTTGTTTGGATATATATGTGTATCTAGTGATTTTGGATCTGGCCACTTTGAGCTAAGGTCTTTGACATTGTTTTTGTGATAACCAGTTGTTAAGTCTTTTTTCAACTAAAGCACGCCTAATCAGAGAAACAAAATCGAGCTTACATGTAAGTGATTAATATGATTATAGTTTTGACTCAGTGACAAAACTGTTTAAACATTTTGATTACAGTAAACAATCATTTGAAAACAACTCAATTCATAAATAAGGATTAAGGTATATAAATCGGGTTTTCTATCAAGCATCGGTTACGGTTTTAGTAAACAAAGTCAACAACAGGGTCGGGTAGGAACCGGTTCTGGTTCCAGGATGGTCGGGATTTTAACTGGTTTGGCTGGTTTCTTATTGGATGTTAGCCAGTTCTATTTTGGTTTTACCGAGTAGAGTTGGAAACGGCTCCGGTGGTTCCAATTCGGTTTCAGTTTTAAACAAATGAAAAAGAATAATCGGTTTAATAAATGACAAGTAGCCCCTACTTATATTATTTATGATCCGACTTAATCTAAAACATACTACTGTACATACCGTTATGCACAAAGCATACAAAAACGGTAAAAATAAGTTACATTAAACTGCTAAGTGATAACGCAACTTCATCACAACAATGTTGTTGCAACTGAAAAGGAAAGGTGATCAGTTTATACAAAACTTGATAAGAATCATTTCATCGAACACCTAGTTAGCAAAACTAAACTTTGCACAAAGTATACAAAAACTACAATATTATGTCACATTTAACTCCCAATTCATCCTGGTTGTTACAGATGACAACCACAGGTGATCAATTTATACCAAACGGGCTACGAAGCAGTTCATCGAACACCTTGTAAGCAGAATTACAACAGCCGAATGAATTACTATTCCACCAATTCTACAACCTAATTACAAAGCCAGAAAAAGTGACAGCAATGATGGAGCTTACCTTCGATGATGATGGGTCGAGTGATGTTCTGTACTTTAAAACACAAAAAGCAGGGCCGGATACATGCGTTTTTACCTTTCAAAAAACAATCTATCAAAATCTGAAACAACCAAATCAAACAATCGATATAACCCTAACTTGCAATGACCATCATCATGGTTGTTGTCTCCATCTCTCTCTAGAATCAATTTTTGTTTGCATCTCCAAGTTTTTGTGTTTAAAGACATTATGGTCTGAAGAATGATAGGAGAGTGTAACACGTAAGAAGACACGTGTGGCTGCATAATAGTGGAGCTTGAATGCTAATGGTTTAATAAGTACAACAACATAACACAATGTACAACAATTTAATGTAGAAAATGAAAGAAACAACATATTAGTGTCTTAATGAGAATTTCTAAATGATAATATATAATAATTTTTATAGCATTTCATGCATTTAACACATTCGTATTGTAAGATTTTAGAAAAATAAGTTTTGGTTTACCTTGGATAGTAGTAGCAGAGAAATCAAGAACAATTATTTGGCTTTTTGTTTCATAAGCTTTACTTTATTTTATGTTGGTCGAATTACAAAGATTGTCCTTTATGTTTGTACAAGATTTTAGTGATTGTCCTTTATCTTTAAATTTAACATGATTTGTACTTTACGTTTCTAAATGTTACATCTTTGTCCTTTGGTTCTAACCTAGTTAGTTTTTCTCGTTAAATTAGTTCATTTGCAAATTAGTACAAATTGGTACTTTTATCATTCTGATTAAAAACATTTTATTAATCAAAATTAAAAAAAGTATATTATATAAAACTATCTATTTCTTCTAGAACTCAACCACCACCAGGCACCAGCCCACCATCAACACTCACCTTCACACCACCATTCAACCACCACTGCTACCCACCAACCTCCCCTCTAAAACCCAATTCCATCTTCCAGACCAAACCGTAAACCCTAAAATTTTCACCACCAATTTCCGAATTAGGGTTTCCAAACCCTAAAACTGAGGTATTAGGACAAGAAATTGAATGATTTAACACATGCTAAACGTGTTGTGATTTGCGACAGCCCACCCCACTCTTAAGACCTAATTGCCGGAAAATCGATAAAGTGTAAATCGAAACTAGCATATCTAATTTCGTTGTTCAAACGCTCTCCTAAACTTGCAGATCTAATTCCGTTTCATAATCCTCAAAACATGGATATCTTGATTTGATTCAGGAAATGGTAATCTAAAATAACATCCGAGACATAAGCAAGATTCACGTTCTTAGAGTCCTAAAGTTGCGATCTTTGCTTTATTTAGAGAGTTGGTGCTGGAGAAAAGTAACGGCTATGGATTTTTTAAGAACCGGATTTTAAATCAATTGCAGAAACATGCACAGGTCGTTTTGGAACATGTGGGTCTTCAATCCGGACCAGAGAGGCTCGCCATTTCTAAGGTTAGGATTATAGTTTTTATTGGTTTGAATATGGAGAAGGGATTGGTTCCTGGTTGTAAATGTATTCCAAGTCCAAATATGGATAGCTTTGACGGTGGTGGGTGGTTTAAGAGATTGAATGGTGGAGGATGAGTTCTAGCATAGAGATTTTACATAGTGTTTTATGTGGTTAAATTGAGTAAACTAAATTTCCTTTCTACTCATGAATTCGTTGTTAGAAGATTACATTAATTATATATATATATATATATACATATATATTAGTCTCCTCTCACAAAATGCTACTGTTCTACCCCTATCACTTTTTATACGTTTGGTACAAGTTGTATTTGCACTAAAATGTTGACACGTTTTAATACGTGTTTTTTACTTCTCTCCCTGCCTCAATCTCATCAGTCACACCTGCGTTTTGTCATGTTCAATGTTTTCTCTCTCTAAATTGAAAGCTCCATGTCTGTGAAAATCGACGGCCTGCCGACATACTTATCCATATTATTGACGACGCCGGATCTATGGCTATTATTCTAGAGAGAGAAAGAGGGACGAAGGGTGGGCTTTAGAGAGGGAAACAAAGAGACGGGAGTTGCCCACCGTTGCCGGCGGCTCCGGCGGTCTTTGGCAGCGACGTAATGTGCAGCACCTGTTGTTTTCTTTGCACTCCTTCTCCGGTGACTCCATGGCCACCGTGGATGGTTGTTACGGCGGTGGATCTGCGACTATATTGGGTTCTAGAGAGAGAAACAAGGAGACGCGTTATGTTCTCTGTTTCTTGCTAAAACCATTTTCTATGACCCGATGATGATGAGAATCTGACTGGGTGTTGCTCAGCCGTTGCAGGCAGCTTTTGCCTTCTATGGTGGCGGCTGCCATGTGTGTATGTTGATGATTATTAGTTTGTATGTCTATGATAATATTTTTGGAGATATCTGAGCCTCCTTAGCCAAAATAACTCGGTGATGAGGAGCTTAGGTTCGTCGGAGAGATGATGGATTTTGTAATAACTAATTTGTTTTCTGCTGATTCTTTATAATTTATAGATCATTGAGCGTCCTGTATTGATTGTTAAGTTCATGGCCACTCACAAACATCTGTTGCTCCCAATTTTTATGCTTGAGTTACAACCATTTTAAGCGTGTTGACGGAGGCTCAGGCTATCTGTGGGGGGGGGGGGTGTGAAACGTGTGGTGCTTTATGTTCTCAGTTTATTTTACTTTGAACCATTTGCGAATGATAAGAATCTGCTGTTACCGGCAGCTTCGGCCATCTATGGCAACGGCAGCAGCTGCCATTTATATTGTTGATGATAAGTTGTGTATTGGCTATGATGATAGTTTGAACATATCTGAGCCTCCTTGCAGATTTCTTCACATTTGAAGTGTTGAGATATGCATATCATAATTAACTTGGTGTAGTACAGAAACATATGGGTTCTTTGTATTTTTAAATGTAAAGATTCATATTCAGTTTGTTATGGCACACCTCTTCACATCTAAAGCATATTCTGCATTAACCTAAAAAGTGTATAATTCATTCAAAAAAAATCTGTATAAAATTTACAATTTTTCATGAAGGGAAGTTATCTAAGTGAAGATGCGGTTGTAAACACATGAATCCCTTTTGGCAGAGGTTTCGGGGATGATACAACCACATGAATCCCTTTTGGCAGAGGTTTCGGGGATGACCGTAGGTTCGTCCGAGAGAAAGAGGTTGCGGATTTCTAAAGCAATAAGTGATTTTAATTTCCAATATACCTAGATTGTTACTTTTGTAACTGTGTTTGTGTTATTAAGATTTTATTCTAACCTAACTATTTGGAGATAATGACATCAAGATCACCAGTGTTATGGGCCTTGAACCAGATATGGTTTCATCCATTCCCACTATGATATATTTGCTAAAGTTACAGATACCCGAGCATAGGTAACAAAGAGATTCATACGCGTCCTCGCTGCAGCGCGAGAGGGGCAAACCCCTAGTTATTATTTATTTATTATTCAGAAACTAAAGTTTGATTTTGATTAATAAAATGTTTTTTTAATTAGAATGAAAAGTACCAATATGCCCTCATGTGTACTGAACATGACCTGACTTAATAAGAAAAACTAACTGGGTTTAAAGGACAAACAATGTAGTATTTAGTAACGTAAAGTACAAATCATGTAAATTTTAAAGATAAATGATAATCATTGAAATTTGGTACAAACATAAAGGAAAATTTTTGTAATTTTGTTTTTTATGTTTTATGTTTTGTTTCTTGTTTGGTTGGATTGATTTTGCCTCCATGTCCTGATATATCAATTTAATTTAAAAAATGGAGTAATTTGATTTCAATTTGAAACTTATGTGAAATGACTGTGTGATTTGTTTATTTGAATCATTTGTTTGTGTGATTCTTGACCTTAAAACAAGTCCTACTCCCGTGTATCGTAGATTGTTAATAGACCTGATCAACTTGTTAATTTTTCTAATAAAGTTCATGAACTTTTAGAACCCTTATCGGATTTTGTGTTTTGATTAAAGAAATAAATAATATTTACAGTTTGTCTATAAACCCAAAATTATTTTAGAGTCACATGATCTAATTAAACATTCCGAACAACATGAGTATTAATTGATACTTTTATCACATAACCCGGGCACTAAGATCTGAATGACGTGAGCTTGGAGTAGTGGATTGGCTCTGATCACCGAATGGCGTGTGGTTGGGCATTTGATAGAGTGGATGCCGAAACAGCGTGACATCTAGTATTGATACAAACCGTTAAAATAAAAGATGGCTCTTAAACCGAACCGTTAGTAACGGTTTGGACTTGTGGTGGGGGGGGGGGGGGTATACAAAATCTCCAAAATAATTCATGATGTTTAATTGTACAACTTCCAGTAATTTATAAGAAGTAACAAACACCAATAGTAACATACAGAAGGTATCAAACAACAAATGAATTTTGGTTTCTCATTTATAATATTGAAATTCTAGTTTTTACGTTTTAGATTTGGGCTTAGCCCACTTTTTTTTGTTTAGTGTCACTACCAATTATATACTATATGCATTAATAACCTTTATTCAAGTATGTTTATTAATATATATATATATATATATATATATATATATATATATGGATATGATTTAGAGAGAACTACTTTTAATGAGAGAACTAGAGAACTAATAAAGAATTATTTTTAACTAATTTTTTTTTGATTTATTTTCGTTTCCTTCTTTTTGAACAAGCTGATATTGTTCAAATACTGTCCGTATAGTGAATATATGCAATAATTTGTTATTTATATATAAAACAATGTTTTATTGCATATAATACAACACAATTGCCTTATACAATTAACATTGTTGGATATATGCAAATACAACACTATTTATTGTATGCAATGCACTCTAATGCATATACATAATGCAACACTAATGCACATATGCACTATATCAATTTTTTATTTTTATTTTTGCATATAATATAACATTATTGCAAATATACAATACAAACAACCGCATATATGATATTATACACCATTTCACATATCAAAATATACACTATAGCACATATGCATTATAAAAAAGTCGACGTGTTGCATATATGTATTACAACGAGTTTTTTTAAAGTTTTTTGTGATGAAGAATAACATCATATAAGAACAATAAAAGAAAAAAAATTTAAAAATATATTTTTTAATTAAATAAAAATACTTTTATATTAGTTCTCTAGTTCTCTCTAAAAGAAGAAGTTATCTCTTGATCCTTACCCATATGTGTGTGTGTGTGTATATATATTATGACATACGATATTTAATATATAGATATAAATAAATCACACAGTGCGGTCTGATTTTATATGGTTGGTTTTTGAAACAAACCGTAAACCAAATCGTTCTTTGCGGTTTGAAAATTTTCAAATCAACCAACCGAAAGTTCAGAAAAAAATCCAACCATGAAACCAAACCGAAGACTGGTTTGAACGGTTTCGCGGTTTCTGACCGAACCATGAACACCCCTACCCATCACATTGACTCCATTACCGGGGACCTGACAAATTTAATTGTTTTATACCAGGATATTTTCATTCAGGTTCACCACTTGAGATTAACACAGAGAAAGACAAAACAATAAATAAACTAGAGAAGCAAACAAAACTCCAAAAGAGGTTAGCAAACCCCTTAAGCACCGAGTCATCACAAGTAACTTGTAACATCGAACTTTTGATAATAATAAATAAAAGAATTTTGTTTATTTAATGGTTTGTTATTATTTAGTTAAATTAAATAAAAATACTCAAGTGTGCGCTTGGACAATAAAAGATAGAATACGGAATGGTGATGTGCCTTAGGTCCATGGGCTTAGAGGTATATAAACACCCTTAAACCTCCCTAAAACCCTAAACCCTCATTCCACCACATAGCCTACATAACACATACAAAAACACACACAAACACTCTTCTTTCATTTCAGCTCAGATCCGAATCCGAACCAAGAAAAGGTTGTGTTAGATCTTCGTCGTACAAGCAAGAAACACGCCTAGATTCACGTTTTGAATCAACACTGAAGCTGGAAATGAACCAAAATGTTACGTTTTAAGTTAAAGGTTTTTTTTTTAGGTCGGTTTGCCCGAAGATTTGATAATAAGGCAAATCGGGCCTTATTATTCAATAAAAAATAAACTTGAACTTAAACAAGTAGGTTGGAATGAAACGAGGCAAACAAGTGACGTTGAACCGTTTTAGAATGAGTAAACGAATTCGTTACAGCCCAATACTCGTTTTATCAGTAAAACGGGCATAACAGGATGTAAGAAAGTGACTAGAATGGATAGACATAAAAGTGTCAGATTTGAATCGTGTTCCTGAGAAACTCGATTCCTTTGGAGGAAGAATGAATCTAATCGAATTGTAAGAACGAATAAAATGGAATTGGAAACGAATTGAATCGAACTGGATACATATCAAATCGAATTGATACTCGATTCGATTGGTTTAAACTTCAGTTTTCTGATGAAGTTTTTAGCTCATCCCTAGCCAGGGGCTCTGCCCATTGGACCCTGCTAGGGGCTGCCGCCCCTAGAACCTTGCTGCTAGGGGCGCTGCCCTAGGACCCCTTTTAGCTAGCGGTTTCACTAACCTAGAGGTGTGAAATTAATAGAAGTAGTTAATTGATACGTATAATTATTATACAATTAGCCGTGCACAACTAAGAAGGGGTATTACAGTTAACTCATAGAGGAACAAGACACAAGTGAGTTTCTAGCCCCATTTCCTTGTTACGTTTTTGGGGCTGTGTGCATACTCGATGTGATTAGTTAATACACTTAAATTAAGTGCTAAGTGTATGATATGTGAATGTTTGATAAATGATATAGAAAATGGCTAAGAGTATGTATGAATGTATATAAATATATATGTAATAAAATGTATCTATGATTGAATGATTGTATGGAAAGAAGGGCACCAGGCCGTAATAATATCCGAGGATGATGGGCACCAGACCGTAATAATATCCGAGGATGATGGGCGCAGGACCCAAATACTATCCGAGGATGAAGGGTACCGGACCCTAGTAATATTCGAGGTATGTAGAGTGAAATGCTCTTTAAGACGTATAGATAGTTATGTTTGCATTATATTTTTTTAATAAAAGGAAGAATGAAAGTTTGTAAAATATAATGAATGAATGTATGAAAGCAAGATAAATAGGTTAAGTATGTAATGAGTATATCCGGATACGTATAAATAGTACTATTGATTACAAACTGATAATACTTGTAGTTTCTTTATCTCTCGTCTACATCCAACCCCATCCTAGTTTACAATACATCATATATATACACATGCTAACCCTAATCCCAACCATATTAAGCCCACAAAAAACATGATTTCGTTTTACATATAGAAACCCAAAACTAAGCCCAATAACTAAGCGTAAACCATTTAATTGTGTCCCAACATTCTCCCCCTTGGTTTACCGCTTGAATATTACTCATGTTCAAGTATGTTAGCATCGGCTTCCTTGTATGCCCCCGCCCACAATCTTGTGCGAATAATAGAGCCCACCATTCTTGTATATTCCTTAGCTGCTGGTTTGTATAGTGGTTCAACAGTATTCTGAAAGCCACTAATGATCTTTATATCACTTTCACCAAACTTTAATAAGTCTCTTGGATCAACAAGACGATACTGTCCTTAAACAAGTCTTATAATAACAGTAGTTGTATCACCATCGTATGTCCAGAACTTTATCCACACAGGAGTGCCCTCAGGAAATCTCTTAGTGGTCGGAATGGATGTCTCTTTATCAGTTGGAGGCCACATCACATTCACTAAAGTCCTGTTAGTGCGAGGATCATGAACTCCTTTTCCTTTCTTAAGAAATGACTCGGCGGTAGTCATGTTGGGGAATCCATGTTCGAGCTGATTAATCAAATAATTCCAGAAGTTGATGGCCTTTGGATCATTGTTCGGGTTGTGGAAAAGAGCATTTATCAAATCTTTTAAGTCAACCTTGGTCCACGAACAAAAACTCTTCATCTTCTTAAAATATCCGGTGTTACCTGACTTTCTTTTGACCCACCACATCTGTTTATCCACATCATAACCCCACAAAAAAAACCCGAACGATCACCATATTTGTCGTCAAAGCTTTTGTTGAGTTCAACAACAAATTTCTTTAGATGATCAGAAGAGACGACATGTTGATTGGAGTTCTTTCTTATCATCATCTTTCTCTGTATCCTTTCTACTTGTTCAGCTGTCTTTGGATGAGCGGCAAGGTATTGTTCCAGTGGCTCGGAGGCATCAATATTAGAAACAGGGCGCAATCTGGAACCACTACCTTGATTGTCACTAGTTGTCCTTTCACCACTGTCATCACCATTTTTGAATTCATCTCCAAACTTCTGAATCAACTTTTGTTGGAGGTCTAAGTATAATGCAGCAAGGTAGCCCATGTGTAGAAACGTCATAGAGCCGGATCTAGCCGCAAATACGATATATCAATTACAAGAAACACGAGATCGATCAATACGTTAAATAGATACTTTATTGATAGATTATGGAAGAATACATTATGGTGGGAATAACTTATGGAGAGCATAAAAAATAACTTAGATCTCTCTCTAGGCATGTACATGAGCATGGATCTGCCTATATATAGACACACACTCCATTTGTTAAGTTAAGCCTAATTCGTTATATCTTCATAACGAATTAGACATCATTCGTTATGATTCCATAAAGAATGGTAATAACTTAACGAACCAGCCTTCGTTCGTTATATTACATAACGAATGGGCTTATAAACTTAACGAACTAGCCTACTCAACTAACGAATGAAGCCATTCGCTATACAATCCATAGCGAATGGCCATATTACAATAAATATACATTAAATACACAGACTAGACTATCTATAACTTATTCGATCGCTACGGACACCAAAACCGTGCACTAACAGACTCCCCCTTTTCCGTAGCTCTCGAATACTTTAACCTAGAATACTTTAACTGCAAATCACCAGTCACAAACCATGCACTAACAGACTCCCCTTTGACTGATGATTCTCGGGCTTGTGCAGATGGACAAATCTTTAAGTCTTCTCAGCAAACCAATAACTTGTAGCCTCTCATATCAGATCTCCCCCCTCAAAGTGAGCAACTATTGGAGATCATCCCGATCATCCACTGGCATATGATATGGTTCAATCTTTCAATAATCAATAACAAGTCATCAGCTATCCATCAGCACCGGTAAAGAAAACATATATTTTCGTTTAACCTCGTCACACATCTTCATGAACAACTCGATCATTCAACATCTTTCACTTCGGTTTTCTCTCTCTTGATAACGTGTATCCCAAATATACTCTTTGAATCTCTTCCACATCCAATTAGCGAATATGCACTAATGTTTGGGCATATGATTCAGAGTCCAACCTCCACTAATCAATCCAAAACGATCTAATTCTCAGTCTAATGACAAGGCTCGTATATTCTTCAATAAGATCAACCCGTTCGAGAATCATCACCTTCAACAGAAGTAATCCGCCATTTACTCGTAGCCAACAAAGTCAGGATCAAAGTCCCTAAAAAAGAAGTAAACAGACAGACAATCGTATCCCACATAGTCAGATTTCATTCTTGAACAAATTAATCACCAATCAAAAAACAACTGCAGTCTTGAACTCAGTCAACCGTAGCTTTGCAAACATGAATTACCACCCGAATTGCAGTAACTTTTCAAGAAACCTTGCAAATGTAGAAAGATTCAATCTAAATAAACTCTATGAAAGTTTTATCTCCCCTTTTTCTCGACAAAATCAGCAAGGTCTTGAACAGTCTTCACGAGCAAACAAACTCCTCCTTAAATTACTCGCGGGCTTCCACTCGGCCAATTGAAACGCGTAAAAAGTCGGCCGGAAGATATATTACCAAAATTTGAGAGAGGAGTACCCAATACATTAGGAATATCCCAGAAAATTTTCGGTTAAGAAATTTTTTTTCCGAATTTCCTGCCAAAAAATCAACCGAAAATTATCAAAAAATAAATATTTTCACCAAAATTTTCGAGAATGAAATCTCACTTACAAGAAGTATTCATTCGTTAAACACTTAACGAACACACTTAACGAATTAACTTAGTTCGTTATCCATAACTTAACGAATTACCTTAATTCGTTATACTCTAAACTCAACGAATCTACTTAACGAATTACCTTAATTCGTTATACTTTTAACTTAACGAATCTCCTTAACGAATTACCTTAATTCGTTATTATTAACGTAACGAACTACCTTAATTCATTATAAATTAACTCTTCTCATTCGTTAAACTCTCATAACGAATCAGTTACAGTAGATTCGTTAAACTCCCCTAACGAATCATCTACAGTAACATAACGAATTAGGTTGTTGGATCTGAACTGTTCACCGGAAAAACACATTTCGATGGAAAATTCAGTTAGATACCGGATAATACTATTATCTTCATCGGAATCTGTACCTCCAAGCTTCATCCATGGTGAAATCATCAAAACACCATAATTAACCATGAAAATCAACATGAACACTCGTATTTTTATTCTAATCACGAATCTATTATCCAATTAACTTAACAACCACTCACTTGATCCAAATCTGATCAAACAGTAACATGCTCTTCCATGGTGGATTCTTCAATACACCATAATTTAACACCAAATTAGACAGGAAGATTCTTATTACCTCAACAAACACGAATCTACCATCAATTCCACCAATAACACACTAATTTACTAAAGATCTGACCAAAACCCGATGAACACGAAGAACACGATTTTGACCAGGTTCAATACCTTATTATTGATGCATCGAGAGAAGCAACCTGCTCTGATACCAATTGTTAGAACCTCAAATCTAAGATCTAAGATATGTTAATATGATTGTAAGGATCTAGTTCATTGATTACTCTTAACGGGTATTGATTATATGTATATATATGTTATATATTAGCTGTAATATGTGTATAATATATTAGATTAAACGAAGTTTGGATGCCAGAGAGAATTGGACAGAGTTTGTTTACTGTTAATCCCAAAACTTAAACTAACAGAGGACAATGCCTCTATATATAGAAGATGGATCCAATTCGTTACACAACCTGTAACGAATTGGAGTCCACTTCGTTACATTACTTATAAATAAACAAGACATAACGAATCAACTGATTTGTTATGCCCCATTCGTCAACATTCCATGACGAATGGGAATAAAAATAAAGAACTACATTCCATTCGTTAAACATCCTTAACGAATGGGAGAAACCTTAACTTAACAGTCTAGTTCGTTAAACATCCTTAACGAACTAGACATACTTTAACGAACTAGACTTAATATAAATAACTTTTCATTAATAAATACAAAACGATAAATACAAAGACTCGAGACGCAAAACTGTGCACTAACAGACACCCCTCCTCTTGAGCTCTTTGTCTTTAACTTATTTGAAGCGCTTCGTCTGCCAGTCCTGACAGCTGTGAATTCCATGCTCGTGACATACACGAACAACACGTTGAAACTGCATTGCTCGTTCATAGTCTTCACGACGCACGATCAATATCTTATTCTTTAAGAGCACGTCATTGTCAGTCTAAGTCAAATCACGAGCCACATCGGATCAATAATCTTAATCAGCTCGGTCTTTAAACCCTTTCCCAAAACAATAACGGCCTCGCCGGTATGATTGTCATAATACCAACGGTTGAAAGATAAATACATATGCTGACTAAGTGTCTCGACTGGTACACACTACATCGTCTTTCGCGGCTTTACTTTAAGCACGAGCTTCCTCCAACCCGTCCTTGGATCAATCTCATCAATACGTTTACGGGTAGGAATACGTGGCTTAAAGAATTTAAACATGTGGTTCACCTCAAACAGTAAATGTTGATGGAACCAATTTGCTTGGTGATTTCCACCACGGTTTATGAAAGGTCGGCACACGAGGGTATGAACATCCCAACGCGGTAATGAGAGAACGTCAGTAATGTTTTCATAATACTGGACGCCGTTCTCCCATTTGATAATACAGACCTTTAAATCAGAATCGTAAAGCCATGAAATAATATCACCTCTTACTTTAGACACGGCTTTAAAGGAAGTCATCTGATTGGCTTGAGCACGTGCAAAAGCTTCCACTTTCAACTCTTTATCAACATACCTGTATGCATCAATAATGTTACGTGCTCTCTTGTTTCTACATGCAAACCATCCTTGAATATCATCAACAGATGGATCAGATTGGGTCAAACCTTGTGTCAACTTTCTTGCCCTTTGTTACTTTCTCCAGCTGATCTTCGGCTGCTTTGACATTTTCTTCAGTAAATGCAGGAGCACCCTGATCAACGTATGATCGTTGAAATATATCAGGGTATTCCTCAGTCGTCACGTCCTCAATCTCTACTTCCTTATGTTCATAAATAAATAACGTGTTCATCTGAATCTTTTGATAATTCAAGATTTCCTCATCATTCTCAACTTCCACATCATTCTCAGTCTCTAGCACGTTCAGCTCATCTTCATTCAAACCCAGCAGTATAAAGATCTGCTCTCATGTTAAGGACTGTTCCACAAACTGTCCGACTTCAATTTCATTAGCATTTACAATGCTCCTAATCAACCCCTCACCATCAATAATTATTACAATATTAGCCTTTATCGACTAAATTGGCTTAACATTCGTCGAGTCTTGATAAACGACCAACTGTTTGTCAACATTATTAGCAACCCCACTCGTACCTGCACCGGAGGATGAGTCGTGAGTTTGTTTCGTCTCACTTCCCCATGCAACTAACTCATCTGGATCTTCATCATCATTTATGAGCTTCTTTAATTCATCTTCTTTACATGTAAGCTTCATAATCATGTCCTTTTTTTCTTTAATCTTCACACCCTGAGAAGTAACAATCTTACGAAGGGCTTTGGTCTCTTTTTGACAGAAAGATACATAGCTCAACATCTTTCTTTGATTTTCCAGCATACGCTCTTGAGTCAGACGGTCAACAGTCATTTGATATTCATAAAGATAAAGTAAGCTCAAGACCATATTCATTTGTTTATCATGTGGCATAGCATGAAATTATGGAGGGATCGGCTAAACAGGACCTTGAGGACGATTAAGCTTCATAAATGAAATATCCATAGGCGGTGGTGGCATCATCGTCGGAGTTGGTGAAACCACCGATGTTGCAGTCGTAGTCCTTGGAAATGTGGATAAGACAGATTGCAGAATCATGCCAAGCCTAGGATCAGATGTAAGTGTGGTCGTCAATGTGAGTTCCGGGGTGCTAGTAGTAAGCGGCACCACCGGTCTTTGAGTAATGGACGACCTTGGAGGCTGAACTCGAAAAGAAATACCAGAATCAGCAGTCACCCTACTCTTAGATAACCCTTCACCAGCCAACTCTTTCCATTTTCATTTGCGTTAAGCAGCTTCAACAACAGCTGCCTCAACCTCAACACGACTTTGATGATCATCTACACCTTCATCACCATCGTCACAATCATCATCATTGTTCCCACCTTGACTTTCTTCACGCTCAGATTCTGAATCATCATGGATCCAGCGATCATTAGAAGGACATACATAATCAGGATTGGATACATGACCAATCAAGCGGTTGAATCTTGGTGGAGGATCTTGACGATAGAGCTTCATCCACCTCATTATGTCCGCTTTCATATGTTCCAACTTTAATACATCATTGCGGAGAGTAGGATCGATCCCCAAGTCACGAATCGCATCCAGAAACAAAGAGTTGGATAAATCGTGGATAAATTAAGAATTTCTTGCGGCGATTCACTACAATACAATTCTTTTTGAGATGATCGAAGATCATCTACGAGAAATTGAAAGGTTTGTTCAGAATTAACACGACGAATGCCGACTGAAGCATGATATGGCATTAATCAAAACCTCCTTTCCGTCCACCAAGGTAGTGTATAAGGACATGTAATAAATACTTATATGTGGGACACAAGTATGCCTTGTTATACATGGACATCTCCAGATCACCAGCGTAGAATAATCAACCAAAAATTCCTCTAATCAGCTCTTTATGATACTCACTCGGGTCATCCATAGTGCCACAGAACCACAACACCCGTTGAACAGTCTCATGTGATATCACAACTGGTCTTTCATTCACCTCAGCAGCAATATGATTTTTCGTCTCCACATAACGAGCAGTATTCCAGAATTGACGGATAATGCTGAACCGAACTTCCGGATTTGCTGTGACAGTATAGTTGATACGCGAGTGATGGATAAAGGCCAGCATCTCCCCAAAAATATTCTCGTCAGCAAAGTTTGTACCAACAAAAGCACAAATATTATGCTTTTGTTGTATGGGAGTATCGAAAGATCTTGTTCTTGTTATTGTTGTTGTTGCTCAGCTGCAGGAGGATCTTGATCCATATTGTCAGCCATAACTGGTAATAAATAAACCAAAGACTTAGTATAACGGTCAGTAAATAATATTAATCTAAATTTTATTTTAAAATAATTTATAATGTCATTCGTTAGATAAGCTAATTTGTTTTAACGAACTTATGGTAAGTTATCACGAACTGACTAATTCGTTATCAAGTAAATTATATGAATTAATCATAACGAATCAAGAATGAAAGGATAACGAATTAAAAGGACGAAGGACTTTGATTGGTTATCATTATTTATGAAAAAGTTAATACGTTAAGCCTTAGTAACGAATTGAACACGAATTATTTTCAGTTCGTTACCATATGACGAATGGTCACTAATAAGACTTATTGTTTGACTAATTTAAGTCAAAGTCCAATTGGGAAGAACATGAAATGTCAAAATATCAATCTGGATTCTATTAGACCAAAATTAACGATGTAAGACCAAATGAATGATCTCAAGGATCTTGGAAACACAACGTATTATAGTTTGTATTGTCCACTGGACCAAATCGTGGATTAACTTAGAGAAATAGCAAGTTACATGAATAACTTAAAAAACCGATTATAAAATGGATTAATTAACCCTTAAGATGCTCATGAAATTTTACGAATTTCAGTACGTTATGATCCCCAGTACCTGTTGAACTTGTAAAACGAATCGAAATTGAATTTGGTTAAGGTCGGGTAATCGGGACAAAATTTGGCAGAGTAACGATGCTTAAGGAAGAAGAAAGAAAATAGTGAAGACGAATCGGTTTCACGAATCCCTATATATAATGATATGGCACAGCCTCCAAGGCAACGAATCATTTGATTCGTTCAAATTTGAAATAACGAATCAACTGATTCGTTATCATAATTAACACACGTGGCACACGAATTAATTTTAAATCGTTAAAACTTAATACGAATTAGTAACGAATTAGCAGTAATTCGTGCTTAGTTCGTGTTTGATTCATTAAATTATGTAGAACTAATTAAGATCATTAATTACAGAGTTGCGAAAGCGAATTAGGTTAACGAATTGAAATGTAATTCATTTTAAATGATCCCAATTCGTTATTCATAATTAACGAACCAAAGTTATTTAATTTTAAATTGACTAAATAAATCAATTAAATAAAAGAATATTTAAATAATAAATATCTCAACGAGATCTAGTATCCCGATGATCAAATACCTTAACGTGTTTTACGTTTAAAAACACAGCTAAAAAAAATGATTAAATAATATATAAAAGAAAAATAAATTTTCTTTGGTATTTTGAATTTTTGTAAAAAAAAATTTTACAATGAAAAATATCCGAAAATAAAACATAAAACAGAAAACAAACTATTTTTGTGTTTTTGTTTGTTATGTAAAAACAGTACATATTTTTGGATTTTTAACGAGTTTAAGCAGAGAATCATATTGACAAAATTGCCCTTCTATCACAGTTTTATATTTCAGCGATATTATGACTGGTGTTAAGTCGGTCATCGATATTGTTGTCCACCTAAATCTTATAACAAACTATCAAGTGTTTCTGTGATATGATTAAATGTTCTATTAGAGCACAGAATATCAGAAACTATCAGCCTCTAATCACGGTTCACGTTTAACTTGATTTTTACCATATCACCCCAACTTGACTTAAACCATTATATTGTTGATCAAAATTTAAATTTATAGAAATTCATGAGCAATGTATTGACTTTCGTTTACTGTGAGTGAGTATGCACGAGTCCATCTGTCGGCTTACATACATTGTATCCCCTGGGGTCTGTTTCTTACAGGTATTGAGACGCACATTAGGGAGGAACAAATGTATGACTAACAACGGATTTTGATCAAGTCAGTAGTTTAAATTTGTACGATGTACATCAATGATCAAGTTTAATGACTTTGGGTTTGCTCTAAAAGCGAATGAAATATTCATGCATATGAATACCCAGATAATTAAGCTGCATAAAGACTCACAGTGTCCCGAACCTCAACGCTTGTTATTTGCTTTATTTTATTTTTGGTGATCAAACAAATATAAGGCTTGAGTATGATATGTTATTACATTTCTACCATCCTTACCGAGATTTTTTTTGTTAGAGACTAACACCTATTTCAATTTGGCATTTTTTTATGTTTATATCACATACTTTACTCTACCAGCTTGTTTAAGACCTATCAATGCACCAATGCAATTAAGCACTCAGTCTTTTAAGCTTATTTCTTGCTGGATATGCGACCAGATGATTAATGTACTATCATTTTCTCTTTTTGCTTTAAAACTCAAAATTTTTGAGGAGCATAAAAATAAATTCAATCGCCCCAGTTACATTTGTTAGGACATGAAATGTCATGTGTATGTCCCCAGTTCTATCAGGATGGTTCGATATGAAAATAACGATCGTGAAACCAAGTTAACGGACTGAAAATGTCAAAAGAAACTGATTCGATCGAATCAGTGACTGATTCGATCGAACCAGGACTCATTCGATCGAATGAGATACTCATTCGATCGAATCAGTATACGATATATAAACGAAACTTAGGAAATTTCACAAGTGAGAGCACACATTACACACAGTCACGAACCTGCTACTGCCGAAAATCCTCTCTGCCCATCTTCGTCGTGTCGGTCTTTTCCTCCGTCCCTAGGTGTCAAACCGTCTTAGGAATCGTAACCGTGCGTTGTTGATCACCACCGAATCGCCGTGTTAGAGGATTCCGCACTCTAACACGTTGCCCCGTGAATCGTTGGGAAACCGTGTCCCGCACTGGTCCGACAAAGTGGTATCAGAGCCATTGGTTCTAGATTCACGTTAGATTCGTGGTAAAATTCGTGTTTTTCTCGCGAAAATCGTATTTTTTGCCGGAAAATTCCGAATTTTTGGTGTTTTTGATCTTGGTGTTCGTCGTGTTCTTGTCAAAAACTGTTAAAATTGTCATACTTTGGTGTTTTGATCTTAGAATTGTGTGTTAAAAGTTCGAGTTTCGTCAAGAACGTTCTTCGCGTTCTTCGTGTTCTTCGTATTTTTGGTGGTTTTGATCCGTTTTTTGGTTGGTCTTAAGTTGTTTTTGTGTTAAAAGTCATATTTTGATCTTAAGTTGCTTCTTGATCTTCCAAGATTTGTGTTTTTGATTCAAAATTCGAAAATCCGTCAAAATCTTCTAATTTTGGAATTTCCAGATTTTCCGATCGAACGTGTCTATTTTTGGAACTCATTCGATCGAATAGCCTTCCTATTCGATCGAACAAGTTTAAACTTTGACCGAATCAGTTTTTTCCCGCCGAGAATTACTCCTAGTTCATTCGATCGAACCAGATTTGTTCGTTCGATCGAATTAGTCACCATTCGATCGAATAAGTCTTTTATTCGATCCGCCGATTCGATCTTTGTCTTATTCGACTGTCAGAACCCGTTTGATTGAACCAGAAACTCTTTCGATCGAACCTCTCAACCCATTCGATCGAACCAGATTCACTTTCGATCGAATAACTTACAGATCAGCATTTCAGAGAGACATTCGATCGAACCAGAACACATTCGATCGAATAGGTCACTCATCCGATCGAATCAAACCCATTCGATCAACAGTTCAACGTTAAAGCAAAGAAACAAAGATGGCTGCAAGTTCGAGTACCAACAAGAGGATTCAATCGATTCTCGAAAGTGATTCTGAATCGGGAAGCTATAACAAGCCACCAAAGCTAATGACTTTAAACGATTTTACAACCTGGAAGACAAGATTTCAAATTCATATAACAGGTGTGAATCCTGGACTTTGGGAAGCTGTTCAGACAACTTGGGTGCATCCGACAAATGATGATGGTGAGACTTTGAGTTACTTTAGGCTGTCTGAAGATCAAAGGATAGCCTTTGATGCTGAGAAGAAAGCCTTCTCGTTACTGTCACAAGCACTTTCAAGCGATCTCTTCCATCACTTTAACCAGTTTACAACAGCGTCAACTCTTTGGAACGCACTGGTTGAACGATGTGAAGGATCTGACTCACTTAGAGAAATTCACGCACGGGAGCTCAAGCGTGAATTTGATTTGTTTGGTCCAGAATCGGGAGAAGACATTGAATCGTTACTGTCGAGATTCTATCATCTAATGTCAGAACTCAAGTCCTATAATGTCAAAACAACAGGGACTGAAAAGGTTAGATGTCTTGCTCAAGGACTTCCAACCAGCTGGAACACCTTCCTGACAGTAATGAGAAGAAGTCATCAGCTGGAGACGATTCTCCTGTCTGATTTTATTAAAGAAATCAGACAAGAAGAGGCTGAACTAAGAGCCTCCTCCAGAAAACCGAGATCAACTTCTGACAAATCACTCTACATGTCAAAACCTCCTATGTCAGATTCAACTGATCATGCTCCGATGAAGACCGCTTTTGTCTCCTCAACGTCAAATCAATCAAAGGGGACTGAAACGAGATCTTCCGTCCCACCATCAACTTCTGGAAACTCAAGTATTAACTCCGGACCCAAGTCAACGGAGAAAGCAACGTTGAATACTGAAGGCTTGGGAACAGTAACAGTGGAGGTTGCCAAAGAACACATGGCAACTCTAGGCACGATAATTGAGTCCTACAGTTTAATGGTGGCGGGTAAGCTAGGAAATAGTCATCTGGACAGTGATGACTATGAACAGCTTGACGAAGATGATATGGAACGCATAGACATTATGTGGGCTCTTGGCAGTGCGTTCCGAAGGGCCAGAAAGTGGACGAAGAAAACAGGTCAGGCCCTCTCAATAAACAACAAATCCAAGTTCGGCTTTGATAAAAACAAAGTAAAATGCTACAACTGTGGCGAACTTGGTCACTTTGCCAAGGAGTGTTTGAAGCCAAGAAGGGAAGGTCACCAATATCCCTTCCGAACCACTTCATCATCATCCACTCCTGCTGCAGCTGCTGCAACTGTCAACCTTGAGAGACAACTGGTCCCTCAAAATCAAACCGCAGCAAACAACGTCAACATCAACAATGAAACTGCTCTTGCAGTTCAAGGGGATGAAGGCGAGACATGGAACTTCAGCATCAACATGGCTGATGTCACAATAGTAGATGGAAACTCTGAAACCGAGTCTGTTGTTTCCTCGACCAATGAAGAATATATTGTCGATGAACCAGCTGCTGAAGTCCATGAAGAAGAACCTGAGGTTGAAGTGGTATCTTTGGAGATTAAGGAGGATCACGATAAAGAGTCAAATGTTCCTCAAATATCTCCATGTTCGACAATTCCCGCAGAGGCTGCTAAAGTTGAAGAAGTCAACGAAGTAGAGTCTAAAGCAACTTCTGCATCGTTTCTGGAAAAAGCTGGGAATCTTTGCTTTGCATTCATGGCAGAGACATCAAATGCCAAGGTAAGTTCTAACCCATCAACTCCCAAACCAGAAAATGTTAAATGTTTAAAATGTGAATTGTATGAACAAGAAATTCAATCTCTAAAAGAGAGAATTGAAGATCTCGAGGCTTACAAACAAGCTGCCTCAAGATCTTTAATGGAACTGACTGACGCGCTTGCACAGAATAAGGCTTGGAAGCAGAAAGAGTCTGCTTTTAAAGAAAAGATTGATAGCCTTAAGCGTCAGAACAAGGAACTTGAAATATGTGTTCTGAATCAACAAGATTCTATCAATTTTCACATAAATAAGAATAATGTTTTGAAAAAAGAATTGGAAAACTTGAAAGCTGATTTTGAATCATTGAATTTCAAATTAAAAAGTTACTCAAATTCATCTTATTTATTAGAACACATCATTCCCGAGTTCCGAGGCAAAAAGGAAAAAGGCGTGGGATATAACAATGTCCCACCCCCGATCCTGAATCAATTTGCAAGCACACCAGGAGCTGTGCCGGATGATGAATCAAATGATTATATACCCGAGGACACAAACCAAATTTCTAAGTCTAAGGGAAAAGAAGTCATTGACCCGGCTCCTGAGTCCAAACAAAATGTTGTTGCCACAGACTTAGGTTCCACAACTAAGTCGGGCCCACCACCATCTAAGTCAAAGGCAACAACAACAAGAAATTCTCAGAAGAAAAAGTTTAATCCTAAATCTGAGAAAGTCTATGTGGAACATAGTACCCAGTTTGTAAAGGAGGGTAACGTTAATGAAAAACATAATTTCCCAAAACACCCTCCTAGACAAACTACACCCCAAAATATCAAATCCAGGGGGTACTATGATAACCGACAAAAACAGAGTTATTTCTCTCCACCAAGTCAAAGGGGGAGAAACTACTGTTTTTCGTGTGGAGAGGTAGGGCATATAGCAAGATTTTGCTATAAGTACACGGATCCTAAGCAGTACATATCGACTCCGGATCCGAGGTATGCCAAGTCACCTCCTAGGAGGCGACCGACCATTGACGTTCAAGGTCAAGAACGGTTTCACACACCGAGGTCGGTTTCTCCTCGGAAACCTCAGCCAACCTCACCACACCAATCCCCAAACCCCTCAGATCCAAATGTTTCCACTTCGACAAGTGAAACTCAGTCTTCAACCATCTATCTCAAACATGTTGAGAAGAAGACTGACTTTTGGAAACCAAAGAAAACTAACACTGTTGACAACAATGTCAAACCAGAAAACAGTGTTAATGAGGGTAAATGGATTGAATTGTACATTCGTGATGAAAATGGAAAACCCAAGACCGTAAAGGCTTGGGTTTCCAATGATATTTAAACCTTTTGTTTTTGTGTGCAGGTTGCTCTATATGATCCAAGATTCAACATGTGGATCATAGACTCAGGAGCTTCCAGGCACATGCCTCGAAACATGAATCTCCTTTCAAGTGTCAGACAAATAAAAGGAGGTGCAGTTTCCTTTGCAGGAAATCAAGGAGGTTATATCACGGCCCAAGGAATTGTGTCTAATGGGCGAATTTCGTTTGAGAAAGTTAATTTCATCAAAGAGTTGGAGAACAACCTGTTGTCGATAAGTCAAATCTGCGACAAAGGTTTCAAAGTTATGTTTGACGACCGAGATTGCCACATCTTGGCTAAGGATTTCAACTTTCCTGAAGACAAGGTTTTAATGTCAGCTGCACGCCAGAGTGATCTCTACATTCTGGATATGGCTAAGGCAGGGTCATCGTCTCCAACGGCGACATGTTTTGTGTCCAAGGCATCCGAACGTGATACTGTCTTATGGCATAGACGGATGGGACACATAAATGTCAGGAACATGAACAAGCTTGTGCACAACAGACTAGTTGAGGGAGTTAATCTGAGAAGCTTTCGTCTCCCTGATTCGTGTGTGCAGTGCAAAGCAGGAAAGCAAATAAAAAGGTCCCACAAGTCTAAGAGTTTCCACTCGATTGATATTCCGTTGGAACTCCTTCATATGGATCTTTTTGGCCCAATAAGCGTCAAAAGTATCTCTGGGCACTCATACTGTCTAGTGGTTACTGATGAATATTCTAGATTCTCTTGGGTGTTTTTCTTGAAAGTAAAATCAGAAACGTTTGGATGTATACAACTGCTGGTTACAACTATTGAGTCTCAATACAATCTGAAGGTTCGAAGAATGCGGTCAGATAACGGTACAGAATTTAAAAATGCGAATGTTGAAAATTTCTGCAAAGAAAAAGGGATCGTTCAGGAGTTCAGTGCTCCATATGTTCCACAAATGAACGGGGTTGCTGAAAGGAAAAATCGTACGTTAATCGAGACAGCAAGAACAATGTTAGCCGACTCAGTGTTACCTGTTACGTTTTGGAGTGAGGCAATTGCCAACGCCTGTTTCACATTAAATCGGGTAGGCATTGTCAAGCGCCACGGCAAGACAAGTTTCGAGCTTCTTCAACGACGAAGGCCTAACTTAGAGCACCTGGAACCATTCGGAGCTCTTTGCACGTTACTTAAAAGGCACGTTGATAATAAGTTCGAGGAGAAGATTATCAAGGGTTATTTTCTGGGTTACAGCGTACCTCTCAAAAGGGTCTTCAACAGAACAACAAAATTAGTTGAAGAATGGTACCATGTCGATGTTCAACGCTACACAGAACCAGCCAAGGGGACAGGAGAAGACTGGTTGTTTGATTATGACAAATTGTTCAAGTCTTTCAATCTGTATGAGATTGCTATTCAAATGATGTATGAGGCGCAAAATGCACCTCCTGATGAATCTTTGCAATCTTCAACTCATCCTGGTCCGTCATCATCTTCCTCCACAGAGTCTAGCGATCAAGTTCAAGAATCTTCCGAATCTGAATCTGAAGATGAATCTCCAGCAGATGATGTACAATCGGCACCAACTCAGGTTACTTCACAACCTTCATCGTCAAATCAAGAAGTGCCGAATGCAGATCAGCCTCTAACGTCTACTTCAGAGGCACCACAATCCGCTCCAGTTCCTGAGCCGAACTTAACTAACTTGGAACAAAATGTTGTCGTTCCTGACAATCCGGTTGTTAGGACTGAACGTGATCATCCACAAGACAACATTATAGGGGACATTCAACAGGGTGTCAAAACTCGTCGACAGCTGAATTTTGGTCTCTACACAGAAATGATGGAGTCAGGATCAGTTGCTCTTAATGCCCATGAATGCTTCTTAGCACAAGAAGAACCACACAGCACCACCGATGCGCTGAAAGATCCCAACTGGGTCTCAGCCATGCAAGAGGAATTATTGCAGTTTAAAAGACTTGGTGTGTGGAAGCTGGTGGATCTCCCCAAAGGACAGAAGAAAATTGGCACTAAGTGGGTACTAAAATGTAAACGTGACGATCGTGGAGTGATTGTTCGCAACAAAGCCCGCCTGGTGGTCCAAGGGTTTAGGCAAATCGAAGGCCTAGACTACAATGAGGTATATGCTCCGGTTGCTCGTTTGGAGGCAATCCGGATGTTCTTGGGGTATGCATCTTTCAAGAAATTCAAAGTATATCAAATGGACGTCAAGAGTGCCTTTTTGTACGGTCACATCGAAGAGACCGTATATGTGGCACAACCTCCAGGTTTTGAAGACCCATATCACAAGGACAAAGCCTATCTGCTCAACAAGGCTTTGTACGGTCTTCACCAAGCCCCGAGAGCTTGGTATAAAGAACTATCCAAACACCTTCTGAACAACGGGTTTAGAAGGGGAACCATTGACTGCACGCTATTCTCAAAAGAAAAAGAAGGAGATCTAATTATAGTACAAGTGTACGTGGACGACATCATCTTCGGGTCCACGAATAAAACACTTTGTAAGGAGTTCGAACAAGTGATGAAAGAAAAATTTGAAATGAGCTCCATGGGTGAGATGAAGTTCTTCTTAGGACTTCAAGTTGATCAAAAAGATTCCGGTATCTTCATTCACCAGACAAAATACGTCAATGACATCTTGAAACGGTTTGAGATGTTGAGTTCTTCTTCACAGGGAACTCCTTTAGAGGTTAATCACGGGATTAATCCTGACGAGAAGGGTGAATTGATCAATCCAACTCACTATAGAGGGATCATCGGATCTCTAATGTACCTGACTGCTTCTCGGCCAGACATAATGTTTGCTACGTGTCTCTGTGCACGTTACCAGTCAAAGCCGAAGGTCTCCCATCTGATTGCAGTCAAAAGAATTTTGCGTTATCTGAAGGGTACTCCAGATTGGGGTCTTTGGTATCCTTATGATGACAACTTCGATCTTCATGCGTATAGTGATTCGGATTATGGTGGTTGTAAACTCGATTACAAATCAACAACAGCAGGATGTCAGTTCTTTGGAAGTCGTTTAGTAACGTGGCAATGCAAAAAGCAGACGTCAGTCTCCACTTCAACAGCTGAGGCGGAATATATTGCGGCTTCCAGTTGCTGTTCTCAAGTTATTTGGATTCAGCAACAAATGCGTGACTACGGTATTGAATGTTCTACTACTCCCATATATATTGATAATTCTGCTGCAATTTCAATTACCAAAAATCCGGTCCATTTTAGCAAAACGAAGCACATCGAAATTCGATATCACTTCCTTCGTGACTGCTACGAAAAGAAGTTAATCGATGTGATAAAAATCCCCACTCAGGAACAACGCGCTGATCTCTTCACTAAAGCATTTGATAAACCACGGTTTTTATATTTACTAGAGATCAACGGCGTTAAACGTATATCAGAAGATGTTCCTGAAGATATCATTTAAATTGTTTTCATTTTTTCTTTTCTTAAAAATTTAAAAAAAAATCCAAAAAGATTTTGTTTTTTTTTATAAATTCTAGGTGGAGAAAGGTTTCAAGAAAAACCAAAAATTTTCAAAATTTTGAGAAGTTGATCTTGTTACAAGAAAGGTGATAGTACACAGACGCTATCATACTGAGACATCAAAAAGATTTGTTATTTCTGTACAGCTTATTTTCATTTTTCTTATATTAAATTTTTATACATCACTATCGCTTAAAATTATGTCGGTTACCTCAGTTTGATGGACACATTTTCGGATGTGTTTTGGTCCTTACTTCTACTAGTAGATTATGAGGATAGCCATTAACCAGATGACTGAAAGTGATCGGGGCGGGTTTTGATGGGTTTTTTATTCTTTCGCTGAAAAATAGTCGGTTATACTTAGTTAGAAGGACACATACTCGTATGTGGTCTGTCCAGTTGATCCATTGGATCTTCAGGATAGCCGTTTACCTGAAGACTTTGACTTGATCGGGGCGAAATAATTTAAACGTTATTTTTTTTAAAAAAAGGACATTCATATATATTCAGAAAATGAGAAATTGATCCAACCTTGGAAAATGATAGATACACTGATTCTGTGAGCTTAACTAGTGAAGTTATTAGGCTTAAAAGGCTTTAGAACGGTCATTGTGTGTCATGGTAGCTTTTTATGGTGCGTAAAAGTAGATGTGATACAAACTAAATCTACTCGATTTTACGTGGAAACTCCTTAAGAGTTTTGTATGTCTTCATATATATCTTTCCGAATGATAGGCAGAAAAGCGATTACCCAGTCATACACGAGCCCATAAGTGTTCTGATTCCTGTAAAGATAGTGTGTGAAGAAACTGCAGTGATCCAGATTCGGGACTTGCAATTGTTTACTACTCTGAAGTCTATGTAACATTCAAAAAAAAAAAAAAAAAAAAAAAAAAAAAAAAAAAAAAAAAAATTTACCTTATGAGTGATTGAAACATTCTAGAGTTAACAATGTCAAGACTTCTCAATCATGGAGTAAGAAAGAAAACGGGAAGCAGATGAAGACACTTACAACCTTAATCAGACACTATGGGTCAAGGTCAATTCGGGGTGACTTGGGGAAAGCCAAATACGCTTTGAGAATAGATAGGAGGCATCATAATCTCTGAGTTGTTACCCACTTAAATTTTGAGACATAATTGAACCTAACTCGTATCACAGAAACGATGAAAACCATTTTAAGTTATTTACATGCTCACAACCTGTTTCTTTATGTCATAATACAGCTAAACACGGATCTGTGTGACAGTCACGTAATTAGTCTGATTCCTGTTCGGATCTTTCTCACAAAAAGAATATTCATTATGTCTTGTTTAACTTCGTATATTCTGTTAAAAAAAAAAAAAAAAAAAAAAAAAAAAAGAAAAAAAAAAAAAAAAATTCCCGAAAAGTCTCAGTAGATAGTCATATACGTCTGTATGATTTCTTATTATAGATCCTTCTCAACCAAAAATAATGTGTTTTAAATTTTTGTACAGTTGTTTATTTCAGTTTGAATATTATAAAAAAAAAAACATACAAAAAGATTTTTATTCTGAATTAATTTTTTTTTTAATTTTATTCTTTTTTTTTTAATGAGAAATCATCGTGACAGGTAGTCTGATCCCTGTCTGTTCCTACTAAATGTTTATCCAGTGTGTAGGAATGAAAGAAAACTTCATGCAGGTTGCTAAATGTTCATCTGTGCAACAGGCTGTGCATGAAAGAAAGAATGAAGTGACAAGAAAACCCAAAGATGTTTGAGCCTGATATTTTTCCATTTGTTACTAATGTATTATGATCTATATGTTCTGTAGGAACGAAGCTCTCAGGATTGGAAAATGTCTAAGAAAACTAACCAAGTGTCAAAAGTTTATGTTTTCGTGCAGGTTCAAAGGCATCACGATCGATGGACGGGAAATAAGAAATTTAAAAAAAAATTTATTTTTCAAATGTTTTCCCTCATTCGATCGAATAGGTTGCTATTCGAATGAATAACTCGATCGAATGGACAGTTTCGATCGAATCAGTGTGTGAGAGAATGCGAACAGTTGTGAAGAGACTCATTCGATCGAATAGAATCTCATTCGATCGAATGATCCAAACGAACAAGTCCATTCGATCGAATAAGTCCAAAAACAGTATAAATATTCAAACTTATTCGATCGGACAGAATTATTCGAAAAATATTACGGATTTTCTCTCTCAAATTTGTTTTTCTCAAACCCTCTTTTTGATCCGATCACTTTATTCAGTTTTTCACGTAGATTACAAAAATGTAAGTTTTACTTGTTTTTAACCGTGTTTTGATCGGGTTTTTGGTCGTTTTGGTTTTCCGGGTTCGGGTGTTCTTCATTTCTGGGCTTCTGCTTGAATGAGTCGAATCAGTCTATTCGATCGAACGAGTTCCTTATTCGATCGATTGTGACTTATTCGATTAGTAGTTCGACCGAATCAGAAGTAAATGATAAGATCTATCTCATTCGATTGTCTGTTATCGAACCAGATCTCATTCGATCGAATGAATAGCTCACCCGATCGAATGTGTTGCTCGTTCGATCGAACTAGTCCAGAAAATTTGAAAATTTTAAACGCATTCAGTCGTTTCGATATCTGTTCGTTCTAACACGTTTAAGTTTACAGATTCAATGGCTGAAGTTGCAGAAGTGGTTGCTCCATTCAAAACGTCTATCAAGCACAATATCGTGGCTTTCCTGGACGAAAAGTCTAGCCACGGGAAGGATTTTGCAACAGTTATCAAATTTCTGAAGAGGTCAAGGATTTCTGGACCTATCTCGAGGATCGTTGAGCCTATAATGTCAATTCAACAAGAGTTCTGGAGGAATGCCACGCACGACAAAACAGTCGTGCCGTCGGTTATTCGCTCCACGGTCAGAGGGCATGCCATCGTAATATCTGCCCAGGTAATCCGAGAAGTCTGCGGCTTTGTAGACTTAGAATCAGACCCTACATCATTACATCCTGCGGCAACTAGAGGATGTTTCGCAAGAATGAAGTATGACGGCGATCTCAATGCCGGTCTGCTTCACAAAGCCAACCTGTGCCCCGAATTCAAGTATCTGGCACACGTGGTGATGCATTGCTTGGGGCCTCAACGAACTAGCTTTGACAAGCTGAGGGAAAGCATGCAGTTCACCGTAGCTGCTCTAGTGATGAACCACCCCTACAACTTCTCTCAAATGACGTTTGGTCATATGGTGGAAAACATCACGTTGAAACAAGGGAAGAGCGAGAAGTTTCTTCAGTACCCGAGGTTCGTTCAGATGATAGTTGATACTCAAGCACCGGGTCTACTGAAAGAAAATGAAGGTGATGTGGTGAAACTGGACCACATGAAGAATGAGACTCTC
The DNA here is from genome assembly GCF_021521415.1 of Bidens hawaiensis. Lineage (NCBI taxonomy): Eukaryota > Viridiplantae > Streptophyta > Magnoliopsida > Asterales > Asteraceae > Bidens > Bidens hawaiensis. Next base: position 10,818 of record NW_027502017.1, on the reverse strand, counting down.
AACCGTCTCAAATCCTACAAAGAACGTCCCACCAGGCCACCACTCAAACGATGCTTCGGGCATATAGTCAATCCGTCCTACAGGGCCCCTCCGAAGAGGAAGTGGAGAAATGCTGCCAGTGATTCAGACGTCGAGAATTTACCGTATCAGGAATCCAGTGACGATTCTGACACTGAGGAGGTGGCGGTCCCGGAAGACACAAGGACAGAAGCTGAAAAACAGGCTGATTGGTATTTAAATGTTGAGGATCTGGAGGCTGGTGAAGAAGTTAGAGCCGAGAAACAACCGGCTGAGATAGATGCGACTGAAGAAAGGCCTGCAAAGAGGCAGAAGAAGAAGGTTACAAGAAAGTATCGGAGTTTATTTTCCGATCAACCACGTCCTTCAATGGTACCATCAGTTGGGACTTTTGCTGCCCCTCCTGCTCAACCAGCACAGCCACCAACACCGCAGTCAGCACCACAACCTACTCCTCAACCTCAACCGGAAATGTCTATACCTCAAAAGGTTGCATCTGAAATTGCAGATCTTCACAAGGCTATGATGAAGATGTTATTGTTCAAGACAGAGCAAGAAGAACAGAATCGACTCAGAGATGAGCAGATTGCTAAACTTCAAGCTGAGAACGAAATGCTCAGGCTTGAAAACAGTCAGCTAAATGCTACTGTCGCTGAACAAGGATCTTCGATCAACAAGCTGAAAGAGTCAAATCTAAGCCTTGAAGCAAAAGTGACCGAGCTGAAAGGAGATGTTCTTCGTCTGGAAGGTCCAACCAATGTCGATGTGGACACAGACGAACTGGACTCTTCTGATGATGGAGGTGAAGGTATTTAAGAGGAATTTGAGTGAATGTAGTGAGGACTTAAATGTTAAATCTTTTTAATTAATGATTTGTGTGTAAACTTAGTTTCATATGTAATGGTATTGTATTTCATGTTTATGATATTACATATGTTTATTTAAAATTTGTGTTACATTGTGGTTTTTAATCAACCAGGTGATGCTGATCCGTTTAATGTCCAACCGCTGCAATCAAAAACAGCAGCGGAATATTTCACGTTTTTACTGGACAATCCATATGAGCAGCAAAACTTCGCAAGTGGAGACTTGGAAGAAGGTGAAATTTCACACAATTTCACAGAAGAAGAACTGGAACAAATGTTTGAGCTATACAATGAAGAAACAGGCAAGTATCTGGCTTTGCCTTCAACAGAACAAACATCTTCTTCGGCTGCTACACCTGACTCAACATCATCTACGGCCGCTGATCCCTCTCAATTTGATGAAGTTGAAATGGAAGACTTGACACAGGAAGAATATCCAGAATATTACACGTCTCAAACTGACAATCTTCCTAACTCTGCAAGTTTCTTCCAAAATGTAACAGAGGAGGAAATACAGAAGAAGGCTGACAAAAGGTCAAACACAATGAAACAGCCTTCTGAAGCAGATCAAGCCGAATTCATTGAGAAAACAGAAGAATGCAAGAAAGCTTTCAACGCTATTCTTGAGAAGATAAGGTCCAGACGACAAGCAAAGCCGACCATTCCTCACACAACGTCTTATAAGATGAAGGGTCGTAGAACTTCAGGAGAGATTATTGCTTGGGCGTGTCTGAAGGATCTTAATTGCATTGCTATCAAGAGAGAAAAAGGGGTTGAGTACTTTCAACGTATCACTGACTTGAAGACTCTTCCTACTTATGATCTAAACCATCTGAACTATCTTGATATGCTTTACGCCAGTTCATCTCCATTTGCCACGTACTATCAGAGTGTATTGCGAAAGGAATACAACTCAAAATGGAAGATGATCACTCCACATAGGCCAAAGAGATATACAAGTAAAAAGGAGATCGATCCGATCACCAACAGGCCAATGATTATCTTGAAGTACATGCCACCACTCACGATGAAGAAGATTCCTCTAAGAAAGATGAAGCAGGACTTCTACAAAGCATTCAGGCATTGGTACTATGATGGAAGACTGCATGAAGCAGTTATCGTGCTCAACGACAATGGAAATTGGAGCACAATTCGCATATTTGATCCTATGTGGCTCACAAACTTGTCACGGGAGGATGTCTATACACTATACAAGACAGAGATTCTTTATGCCCCCGAAGACAGAGAGCAAGCATTAACGTATAGAAATGTCATTAGGATTTGCTTTGCCTATGACATACATGCAGGATCAAACTGGAAAGAGCAACAGAAGAACTTCTCAGGATATGCGGAACCTATGGTAAGTCTGACTGACTGAACCATTTGATCTTGAGAGAACTTCATGAAGAAAGGAGTTCGTGGATGCAACGTGCGCACCACTAGCTTTGAGAAAAGAGAGAGTGAGATAACTCCAAGGGGGAGTTACGATCGAGCAAGAGAACTCGATTGATTATAAGTAAATAGAACTGGATCCAAGGGGGAGTTTGTTAGGACATGAAATGTCATGTGTATGTCCCCAGTTCTATCAGGATGGTTCGATATGAAAATAACGATCGTGAAACCAAGTTAACGGACTGAAAATGTCAAAAGAAACTGATTCGATCGAATCAGTGACTGATTCGATCGAACCAGGACTCATTCGATCGAATGAGATACTCATTCGATCGAATCAGTATACGATATATAAACGAAACTTAGGAAATTTCACAAGTTAGAGCACACATTACACACAGTCACGAACCTGCTACTGCCGAAAATCCTCTCTGCCCATCTTCGTCGTGTCGGTCTTTTCCTCCGTCCCTAGGTGTCAAACCGTCTTAGGAATCGTAACCGTGCGTTGTTGATCACCACCGAATCGCCGTGTTAGAGGATTCCGCACTCTAACACGTTGCCCCGTGAATCGTTGGGAAACCGTGTCCCGCACCGGTCCGACAACATTTAGTCTATGGATTAATGGCTATCCTAACAATCCACATGTGGATAACAGGACCAAAACATACAAGCATGTTCCACAAACTTAAATAACTGACATAATTTTCAACGAGAGAAAAAAGGTAAAACGCATAACAATCGCCCCAATTACTTTCCATTATCAGGTAAATGGCTATCCCGAAAATTTACAAGTAAATATCAGGACCAAACATATACAAGTATATGTCCTTCAAATATGAGCAATTGACATAACTTTCAGCGAATGTATGCAAAAATCTTTTTGGATTTTCTCTTTACATACATAAAACACAATCTTTTTGTCTTTTTCGATTTTCTTATAAAACACAATAAAACTTCACAATCTTTTTGGTTTTTCAATATTTTTAAAGTTTTTTTGGATTTTCTAAGTATTTTGAACATGAAGACACAATATTTTTGTGTTTTTCATGTTTTTCAATGTTTTTGGATTTCATCTATACAAACAAATAGCACAATATTTTTGTATTTTCTATTTCACCCGCAAAATCCAAAACCAAAATAAAAAAAAAAATAAACCGAAAATAAAAATAATTATCCTTGTTTCAGGATATCAGCAAGGATTTTTAATCCATTTAAACCAAGAAAAAAATTAAGCACTCAGTCCTTTATCACATACTTTACTCTACCAGCTTGTTTAAGACCTATCAATGCACCAATGCATTTAAGCACTCAGTCTTTTAAGCTTATTTCTTGCTGGATATGCGACCAGATGATTAATATACTATCATTTTCTCTTTTTGCTTTAAAACTCAAAATTTTTGAGGAGCATAAAAATAAATTCAATCGCCCCAGTTACATTTAGTCTATGGATTAATGGCTATCCTAACAATCCACATGTGGATAACAGGACCAAAACATACAAGCATGTTCCACAAACTTAAATAACTGACATAATTTTCAACGAGAGAAAAAAGGTAAAACGCATAACAATCGCCCCAATTACTTTCCATTATCAGGTAAATGGCTATCCCGAAAATTTACAAATAAATATCAGGACCAAATATATACAAGTATATGTCCTTCAAATATGAGCAATTGACATAACTTTCAGCGAATGTATGCAAAAATCTTTTTGGATTTTCTCTTTACAAACATAAAACACAATCTTTTTGTCTTTTTCGATTTTCTTATAAAACACAATAAAACTTCACAATCTTTTTGGTTTTTCGGATTTTTCTATACATACTGAAACACAATATTTTTGGTTTTTCAATATTTTTAATGTTTTTTGGATTTTCTATGTATTTTGAACAAGAAGACACAATATTTTTGTGTTTTATGTTTTTCAATGTTTTTGGATTTCATCTATACAAACAAATAGCACAATATTTTTGTATTTTCTATTTCACCCGCAAAATCCAAAACCAAAATAAAAAAAATAAACCGAAAATAAAAATAATTATCCTTGTTTCAGGATATCAGCAAGGATTTTTAATCCATTTAAACCAAGAAAAAAATTAAGCACTCAGTCTTTTATCACATACTTTACTCTACCAGCTTGTTTAAGACCTATCTGTAACATCCTAAAATTTTAATGTTGAATAAAGAAAGTTATGTTTAGTGATTTCGCGTTAATTATTGGATATCGAGTACGGAGCGGATCATGGACTTGGATTAATTGAGATGGGTTAAATGAGAATGGGCCTTAGGTCCATGGGATTTAAGGGATATAAATATCCCCTAAACTCTAAAATATCTTTCATTTCACCATATTCTCTTACACTCCAAAACACACACACACCACACACCAACACCGCCACCGGCTGAGGGAAGAACCGTGCCAGATCCGAGAGAGAGAGCGATTAGTTGTGATAACAAGTTAAACAAGATCCAAAAAAGCTCAGAAAGGTATGATTCTTGATCTTTGAAGTTTAAAGATCCAAGTTTTATAGTGTAGATACGACCGAAAATGGTCGGGAAGCGTAGTGGGTGATGTCGAACCTTAACAATGGTGTTAAAATCGCCAAAATGCTCAATAAAAACCAAAACAGCGGCTGATCTGGGCAACTTCGCCTGCAACTGGGCAACTTCGCCTTCAAAGCGATAACTTCGCCTTCAAAGCGATAACTTCGCCTGAGGCCAAGTTCGCCTAATTGATAACTTCGCTTACGGCTAAGTTCGCCTGATGACAACTTCGCCTAGAGCTAAGTTCGCCTGAGGTTTAACTTCGCCTAAAGCCAAGTTCGCCTGATAACTTCGCCTAGAGCTAAGTTTGCCTGAGGTTTAACTTCGCCTAAAGCCAAGTTCGCCTGATAACTTCGCCTAAAGCTAAGTTCGCCTAAGGTTTAACTTCGCTTTAAGCTAAGCTCGACCCCAGCCAGGGGCTCTGCCCCTTGGACCCTGCTAGGGGCTGCCGCCCCTAGACCCCGCTGCCAGGGGCGCTGACCCCGGACCCCCGTTCGTTGTGGGTAGTAGTTAAGACTAGAAAGATGATATGAGTAGTGATAGTTGTTTGATACGTATACTTGTTATACAGTCAGCCGTGCACAACTGAAGAAAGGGATTACGATTAATGGTGAACGTAACCGTGTTCAGGTGAGTTTCTAGCCCCATTCCTTGTTATGTTTTCGGGGCTGTGTGCATACTTGATGTGTTGATTAATACATTTATCCTAAGTGATAAGTGTATGCCATATGAGATATATGTGATATGAATGAATGATTGCTTGATGGTACGTGAACGATCTTCGGATATTGCACGTACTGTCAGGTTGTAACGCTAGGTATAATGTATGTATGTTATGTATGCTTATGTGTATGAATGTGATAAAGTTAATAAAAGAAGGAAAGGATGGTTGTATGGTAACGAAGAGGGAATCGAACCCTACTAATATTCGAGAACTAGGGAACTGAACCCTATTAATATTCGAGGAAGGAGGGTACCGAGCCCTAATAATACTCGAGGTATGATGTATGGTTGTATGGTAATGAAGAGGGAATCGAACCCTACTAATATTCGAGAACTAGGGAACCGAACCCTACTAATATTCGAGGAAGGAGGGTACCGAGCCCTAATAATACTCGAGGTATGATGTATGGTTGTATGGTAACGAAGAGGGAATCGAACCCTACTAATATTCGAAAACTAGGGACCAGACCCTTATAATATCTGTGATGTTAGGGACCAGACCCTTATAATATCTGTGATGTTAGGGAATCGAACCCTTCTAATATTCGAAAACTAGGGACCAGACCCTTATAATATCTGTGAGGTTATAGGGCGAAAGGCTCTTTAAAACGTATGATTATGTATGTAAAGAAAGTATGAAGGTAAAAACGAAAGTAAAAGCACTTAGGCGTGTATGAAAGAAAGTTAAGAGGTTAAGTATGAAATGTAAGAATGTATTGTATGATTATGTGATTAACTAGAACTCACTCAGCGTAGCTGACTTTTAGTATGCACGCAGGTGAGTAGGATGAGGCAGCTCGCTTGAGGAGACACGTGGCACTGAATAAGAGTCTGGCATCTGAAGACTTATGATGTTTTAATTTTAATGCTTTAATGTTGAAAGACAAAGGATGTTTTAAGACAAGTTATGAATTATGTAATGTTTTATGAAAGTTTTATATTCCGCGTAAATGTTTTAATTAACTCTGATATTTAGAACTGTGTTTATGAGTAAATCCAACACGAAAGTAGGGCTACCGGTAACGGGGCCTTACAAGTTGGTATCAGAGCAAAGTTTGAGAGATTTAAGCATCCTACATGCTTAGACTCGAACAGAGAATGGGATTTAAGTAAGAAAGGAAAGAAGATGCCAGTTCAAGAATGCCATGTGTCGCTCAAGCAAGATCAGTAAAGGTAAAGTGTATGATTAAATGATATATGTTAATGAGAAAGAAAAGATATGTGAACGACAGGGATAGGAATAATTGATTGTTTGATTTTACTAATTGCTTAAGTAGAACCAGCACAAATAGACTCATAAAGGGAAGTGTATAGGACACGGAAAGTAACGTGATCAGCTAATCACAACTGGCCACTGTTATTAACTGTTATCCTTGCTATCCTTGTACTAAATAGTTCCTTGAGTGATGATGTTTGTGTTTTCCCTTTTAGAATACGATGGCTGGAGCTGGAGACATTGTTGGAGCTGGAGGTCGCACTGGACGACGCGGCAGGCCTCGTCGTGTCCAGCAACTTTCGGTTGAGACAGCTTCCAACACCGAAGCTGAAGGAAGCACAGCGGGAAGAAACCCGGAAAACAATGAAGGAGTTCAACTGGATCCCGCCATTCAAGCAGCTATTGTTCAAGCTGTGGCCACTGCTGTGAAGAATATTACCCCGGGAAGGACTGCTGGAAGCCATGAAAGAACTGTTGAAGGGGCAGGTGGTAATGGTAGAAAGGATGACGAGAGGGAAAGGGGTGACTCAAGTGAGGTAAGGTCTGTGAAAGATGATGATAGGAAGAGGGGCCGAGGCGGTTGCAACTATAAGTCCTTCAAAGGTTGTGACCCGCCTAAGCTGACTGGTTTAGGAGACGCAATCGCTACTCTTTAGTGGATAACCGCCATGGATAAGGTTATCCGCATTAGCGAGTGCCGTCCCGATCAAGCGGTAGGGTATGCTACTCAATCATTCGAGGATGAGGCTATGTATTGGTGGGAGAGTGTGGAGCAGAGGAAGACCCGAGAAGAGATCAAAGAGATGAAGTGGGACGATCTGAAGGAGTTAGTAATGAAGAAGTTCTGTGCTGACGCCGAGGTTGAAAGGGCGGAGATGAAGTTCCTAAACTTGAAAGTTGGGACGATGACACATCGTGAGTACACTACAGAGTTCAACCGAATGTCTAGGTTGGTACCCGATATGGTCAGCACTGAGGCTAAGAGAATCAAGTGTTATGTGAGAAGATTACCACAGAGAGTCCGCATGTTAGTCAGGACAAGTAAACCTGCTACTTTCGATTCTGCTGTCGAACTCGCAGAGATGGTCTATGCAGACCTGGCTGCGGATGATGTGGTGGTGGGAGACGAGAAGAAAGAGAAGAAATGGGTCGCTTCTGCTAAACGACCCGGTACTCAGCTATGGAACCCCAAAGATAAGAAGCAGAGAGTGTGGAAGAGGAGATCGTGTAAGACCTGCGGAAAGATGCATGGTGGTGAGTGCAAGTGGGGTAAAAGTTCTGGTGTTTGTCTCAAATGTGGAAAGGCTCACGGTGGGGAATGCCGGATGGGGTCTAATGTGTGTTATAAGTGTGGGAAGATAGGGCATTATGCCAATGAGTGCAGTGCAAAGCCAGCATGTTACAAATGTGGCAAGACAGGCCACATGGCGAGAGAGTGCACCGATGGTGAGGCTGGAGGTAGTGGGAAAAAAGATGCTGATCAAGCAAGGCCGAGGACTAGGGCCTACATATTGACCCAAGAGCAAGCTAGACAGATGTAAGGCCCCGTTACCGGTAACCCTACTTTCGTGTTGGATTTACTCATAAACACAGTTTTAAATATCAGAGTTAATTAAAAACTTTACGCGGAATATAAAACTTTCATTAAACATTACATAATTCATAACTTGCCCCAAAACATCCTTTGTCTTTCACATTAAAGCATTAAAATTAGAACATCATAAGTCTTCAGATGCCAGACTCTTGTTCAATGCCACGTGTCTCCTCAAGCGAGCTGCCTCATCCTACTCACCTGCGTGCATACTAAAAGTCAGCTACGCTGAGTGAGTTCTAGTTAATCATACACTATACCATACACATAAACTTATATTCCTTCATTCATACTTTCTTACTTTCTTACTTTCATACTTTCATTCTTTCATACTTTCATTCTTTCTTTTTTATTAACTTACCTTCATATCTTACGTTATAAAGAGCATTACACCCTACATTCCTCGAGTATTATTAGGGCTCGGTACCCTCCTTCCTCGAATATTATTAGGGCTCGGTACCCTCCTTCCACGAGTATTATTAGGGCTCGCTACCCTCCTTCCTCGAGTATTATTAGGGCTCGGTACCCTCCTTCCACGAGTATTATTAGGGCTCGGTTTCCCTCTTTCCACGAGTATTATTAGGGCTCGGTTTCCCTCTTTCCTCGAATATTAGTAGGGTTCGGTTCCCTAGTTCTCGAATATTAGTAGGGTTCGATTCCCTCTTTGTTACAATACAACCATACATTATACCTCGCGTATTATTAGGGCTCGGTACCCTTTTCGTAACCATACAATCATGCAACCGTCATTTCCTTCTTTAATTAACTTATCACATTCATACACATAAGCATACATATCATACTTACCTTATACTTAGCGTTACAACCTGACAGTACGTGCAATATCCGAAGATCGTTCACGTACCATCAAGCAATCATTCATACATATCATATCATTCACATAAGGCATACACTTATCTCTTAGGATAAGCGTATTGACAAACATATCGAGTATGCATACAGCCCCGAAAACATAACACATAAATGGGGCTAGAAACTCACCTGGATCCTGTTACGCTCGCCGTTGATCGTAATTCCTTTCTTTAACTGGGCTCGGCTAACTGTATAATATTTACACATATCAATTAACTACTACTACTCGTTTTGTATTTCTATCTTTATATGACCCACAACGAACGGGGGTCCGGGGGCAGCGCCCCTGGCAGCGGGGTTCTAGGGGCGGCAGCCCCTAGCGGGGTCCAAGGGGCAGAGCCCCTGGCTGGGGTTAAGCTGCCAGGTCAGCTTGGAAAAATTTTATTTTCGATAACTGCCTTAACACATTTTCCATTAGGTTTTTTTTAATTTATTTTCTAAGCGAACTTCACTTTAGGCGAAGTTAAACCTTAGGCGAACTTGGCTTCAGGCGAAGTTAAACCTTAGGCGAACTTGGCTTTTAGGCGAAGTTAAACCTCAGGCGAACTTGGCTTTTAGGCGAAGTTAAACCTCAGGCGAACTTGGCTTTTAGGCGAAGTTAAACCTTAGGCGAACTTGGCTTTTAGGCGAAGTTAAACCTCAGGCGAACTTGGCTTTTAGGCGAAGTTACCATTTAGGCGAACTTAGCTTTTCAGCGAAGTTGCCATCAGGCGAACTTGGCTTCAGGCGAACTTATCATCAGGCGAACTTGGCTTGCAGGCGAAGTTCATCAGGCGAACTTAGCTTGCAGGCGAAGTTCATCGCTTGAAGGCGAAGTTGCCCAGATGAAGGCGAAGTTGTCGCGCTGCAGATCTGTTTGCCCATAACTCCTTCGTTTCTTAGCCAAATAACTCGATTTTGGTACCCACGGAATCGTATGATCGGCGCCTACAAATCCCAACCATCAAATCGGCCTAAAATCGACGTTTTAGGGGTCCGATTTGGGCAGTTGGGTTTCGGGTCCGATTAACCCGTCAAATCCTAACCATTTTCAGTAATATTAGCTTTGCGGGATTAGTTCCTACCTTTCCAACTCAGATCTACCAGCAAAATCTCTGGTCTCGACTTCGGATCTCGGTCGGTTATGTGTGTGTTTTTGAGTGTGTAAAAGAGAAAGATGGAAATAAAATGATATCTTGGGCTTGGGATGGGTATTTATATCTCTCAAGCCCACGGACCCAAGGCCCATTCTCATTTAACCCATCTTACGTAATCTAAGCCCATGACCTGTTCCTTACTCGACATTAAATAACTAAAACGTGAAATCACTAAACATAACTTTCTTTTATTTAACATTATAAAAATTTTAGGATGTTACAAGTCTTCCCCCCTTAAAGAGGTTTCGTCCCCGAAACCTAACTATTACATAAACAAACTAGGGTAAAACTTGCGCATCTCATCCTCGACTTCCCAAGTAGCATCTGATCCCTTGCGGTGTTTCCATATCACTTTTACCAAGGGTATAATCTTGTGACGAAGCTGCTTCTCCTTGCGATCAACGATCTTTATCGGTTGCTCGATGTAGTTCAATTGTTCATCAACCTCGATGTCCATTA
>NW_027502016.1:0-67633 GCF_021521415.1 Bidens hawaiensis | reverse complement strand
TCTTGATATGAGCACAGCATACCATCCTCAGACGGATGGGCAAAGTGAACGAACTATTCAGACCCTGGAGGATATGTTGCGTGTCTGCGTATTGGATTTCGGAAAATGTTGGGAACCTCACTTACCTTTGGTAGAGTTTTTGTATAATAACATGTTTGTGCATGATGTCAGTAGTTCAGAGTAGAGTGTCTGTAATCGTGTTAGTTAGATTTGTGTTTGTATGTAAGCGAAGTTGCTAACAAGTTCGCTGATATGGGCGAACTTGTTAGACAAGTGAAGTTAGGGACAACTTCGCCTGAACATGCCAGGTGAAGTTGTCGTGTCTATATAAGCTGTTTTGTTTACGGCTTATTCATTGAATTCCAGTTTATTCGTGTATTCGAGTCAGAGAGCTTGTATTCAGTGATCATAGTATCACGTGTTTACGGTTTGAAATACAACGTGTGTTTGATTATCGTATCGTGTGTTAGCTCGTATTGTTTTCTATACTTGTAACGTCTTACGTAGGATTCCGCACCTACGTAAAACGCGATATCTCGTGTAGATCCGGCTGGGAACCTACAATTAGTATCAGAGCTTTTTGCTCGATTGTGTGGTTCGGGATTATCACGTGGGTGTAGAAATCGTTCCGTTCGACTATTCGCGGGACGAGTTTTCTGAGTTTTTGTGCTATACTCACCTCCTACAATCATAAACAACCCATAACACCTTCACAAACCTCGAAAAACCCAGAAATCTAATCTGTAGAAAGTTCGTGTTCATCAGGCGAAGTTTGCGTCACTGTTAGTAGGGTTTCGGCGAAGATATAAGGTTAAGCAAAGTTATCCACAACTTCGCCTACCTCTTCAAGTTCGCTTACCTCAGCGAAGTTACCCACAACTTCGCCTACCTCCCAAGTTCGCTCAACTTAATCGAAGTTATTCTCAACTTCGCCAATCCGGCGAATTTAAAAAAGTGAGCGAAGTTACAAATTCACGCGAAGTAAGTCTTAAGCGAAGTTATCCACAACTTCGCCTACAGTGCTGTTTGAAAATAAAATTTTTATTTTCGGATTTCTTTGAGTTTTGTGAAAGATGTCTTCGATAAACATTACCGAACTGGTAAAGATGGAAGTAGAAGCGGGTTCAGCTACAAAGGCACCGAAGATGCTTAAGAAAACCGATTATGTAGCGTGAAAGATCGTTTTGAACAATATGTCAAGTACCAAGATGCTAAGATGTGGGTGTGCATACAAGATGATTACATTCCACCTACTGCTGAGTATGAGGGTCGTGATCAGATCAAGAAATACATAGAGATGGAAGAAGAAGTGAAGGAAATGTATGAGGCCGAAAGCAAAGCTCATGCAGCAATTACAATGGCTCTTCCACAAGAGATTCTGCACACTTTCAGAAAGTATAAAACTGCCAGAGAGCTTTGGGAAGCGCTTGAAAACCGGTTTGAGGGCAATGTGGGAATTCGTTGCATTGAAAATTAAACTTCTAGAAGCCCAATTCTCGGTCTTCAAGTATCTGAAGAATGAATCACTTGATGATATCATCACTATATATTATCATCTGATGACTGAACTCAGCAACTATTCAATTGTTTACAAAGAAGATGAGATTGTTGAAAAGCTTCTTGATGCTCTCCCACCGAAATGGGAGATTTATACTGTGTTGATGAGAGAAGACAAAGACTTTGCTGACTATGACCTGGAGACAGCAGTTAACAAGCTAAGAACGTTTGAACTGAACAAGGTACGAAAGGAGACACCTACCGATTAGGTTCAAGATCCGGGTATGTATGGTGCAAAGGTTAACTCAGGATCATGTTCGAAAACCGAATCATCGGCTTATTACTCTAAGGGAGAGTCAGGCGCTAACTCAACACACGAAGGACATGTATCTCTCAACATGAATGGTGATATGTGCTTTGTAGCTGGAGGATCAAATGCTTCTCAACCTCAAGCGACCAAGAGTAGTTTTTCCCCAAGTGTTTCAAACAACAACTACTCGAAGATGCCCAAGAGTGTTAAATCTGCTGAACAGCAGTTTGCTCTCTATGCATCTTTTATTGCTTCGTATGAGAATTACATTCAGGGTAAGATTGTTGATCCTACAATTTTGGATGAAGACTATGATCAGATCGATGCTGATGATCTGGAGGAGATGGATCTGCAGTGGCAGATGGCTATGATTGTGAGAAGAGTTAAGAGGTTCATGAAGAAGACTGGCAGGAAGTTTGTCGGGGAGAGGCCAGGGTTTGATAAGTCGAAGGTTCGCTGTTACAACTGTCAGCAGAATGGCCACTTTGCAAAAGAATGGAAAAATGAACGTGTAGAACGCAGTCAAAACAGATCTACACAGCAGAGTGGTAGTGGTAATGACTATAGAGCCATGATTTCCAGACAGAATGAGGAGTACAACTGGAATCTGCATGTTGAAGACGTATTTGAACAGGCCAATTTGGCAAACATCGAAACTGCAGATAGTGAGAAGGGAACTGGTGAAAATGAAGCTTACATGGCAGATGTGGCAGACCAGCTCTTCGAGGTAAGTACCGAACTCCATTGTACTAAGTGTGAACATCTGTCTGAACAACTGACAACTATAACTGATCAGTTTGTTAGTTTGGATGCGCAATTTAAAACTTTAAAAGAAGATCATCATTTCACTAAAGCTAGAGAAAATAGTTACAAAGTAAAAATTAAAGCTAGTGAGAAGGATATTAAAAGTCTTAAAGCAAAGCTTGCTGAAAAAATTCAAGTGATTGATCTTAGCTATGAAGTTCTAGAAGAGAAAACCAAACTAATAGCTGAAAGGGAAAAACAGATAGCTGATCACCAGGTAAAAGTGGTGGAACTTAACAGGAAACTTGAGCAATTCAGAAATTCCTCCGCTATACTTGATCACCTCGTTAGTGATCAAGGTTCCCCAAAAAGGGGAGGAATTGGTTATCATGAAGTTCCACCACCTTTCAATCATAATTACACTTATGATCCTAGTAATCAGAAATCTGTTGATGTTGACTATGGTCAGACAGTTCCAGTTAAAGTTACTATTAAAGGACCAGAAATTAGTAAGCCTGTTGCAAGTGTTAAGATTTCTACTCCGGGTCCTGTCTCATCTAACTCAGACAAGTCTTCTGAGTCGAGTGAGACAAAACAAGAGGAAGTGTTACCAAAAAGTGGAGAGAAAAATAAAACACCTGAAAAGAAGTCTCCACTAAACCCGTATGTCCCACCATATGTGAGACAAACGGGCAGTAATACAGCCTCAACATCTAAGACAACTTTTGATAAGAAAGTTAGACACAGGAGTTGTTTTAGATGTAATCAATTAGGACACCTTGTTACTGATTGCCCTCTGAAGCAGAAATTCAGAGGTGTGAGGACTTCAAAATCTGAGAAAAGAACTAACGTTAATCAATATAATGGTAAAAATGAAAACCCATCAAAATTCAGAAATTGGACTAATCAAGGTTTTTAAAGAAATAGATCTCAGTTTTTCACTGCTAACAACCAAACCTTAAATAATAATTCTATTAATTCACGAAGGTTTGGATGGCCTCATAGTCAATCCACAAGAAGGTATCCTGTTAGGACTCACATAAATTATTATGATACTAACTTTGGACAGCCAAGGTACGGGATGTATCGACCCAAGACCAATCGGTCATGGGTCCCCAGATTTTAATCATCTGCTTTAATCGTGCAGGAACAGTTGAACAGGGCTGCCAACAATCAATGGGTTGTGGATAGCGGCTCTTCCCGGCACATGACAGGTAACAAGAAATTGTTACCCGACTGGAAACCTGTTCAAGGAGGAAGAGTGAGTTTCGCAGGAGAGAGCGGTGGTAGGATTACAGGAATAGTGTCAAATGGAAAGATGACTTTGGAGAAAGTAAATTTTGTTGAAGAACTGAAGCACAATCTGCTGAGTGTTTCGTAGATCTGTGACAAAGAGTACACCGTACATTTTACAAAGAATGAGGCGATCGTGCTATATCCTGGTTTCAAGATACCAGAGAATTGGATTGTTATGAAGGCTCCAAGAGTGAAGAATACGTATATCATGGATATGAGGTCGACTGAGATGGCCACAGAAGAATCGTGTCTTCTGTCAAAAGCAACTGAATCGGAATCCGAGTTGTGGCATAGGAGAATGGGGCATATTCATCTTCGGAAAATGAACTACCTTGTCAAAAATGAGCTTGTGCTGGGTGTTCCCTTGAAGAATTTCAACTTTGAAGACAAATGCTTATCATGCAAAAAGGGAAAGCAACACAAGAAATCCCATCACACCAAGAAGGTCAATTCAATTGTCAGTACCCTAGAATTACTTCACATGGATCTCTTCGGTCCCGTGAATGAAAAAAGTCTAGGAGGAACATCGTATTGCTTGGTGATCACTGATGATTTCTCTCGATATTCCTGGGTATATTTCCTAAAGTCAAAGGATGAAACAGTGCAGATGGTAAAGAATTTGATTACCAAGGTTGAGAATATCATGGGGAAACGAGTTAAATTCATCAGGAGTGACAATGGAACTGAGTTCAAGAACTATGAGATGGAGATCTTCTGCTTACAGAAGGGGATAGAACACCAATACAGCGCACCGTATACACCGCAACAAAATGGAGTGGCTGAGAGGAAGAACAGAACCTTAATTGAAGGAGCCAGAACCATGCTAGCTGATTCGAAACTTCCCGTGGTGTTCTGGGCTGAAGCTGTTGCAACAGCCTGTTATATCCTTAATAGAGTGTTAACTGTTAAAAGATTAAATAAAACCTGTTATGAACTTATGCATGGGAGAAAGCCCAACTTGAGTGGTCCTGAACCATTCGGGTCCCCGTGTTCGATATTAAAGACCAATTCTAAATTTGGTGAAGTAGCCGACGAAGGAATCTTAGTCGGATACGTTGTTGGAACTCCCAACAGGCGGGTCTTTAATACATCGACCAGCAAGGTTGAGGTGGTGTGTAACACTGATATCACAAGTTACAAATCACCAAAACCAAGCACGGGACCCGCTGGGGTTTTCGACTAAGATAGACTTTTTAAATCTTTTAACATACCTTATTTGGATTGTGCAGAAGTTGAAGAAAGACTTGCTACGAAGATGATTTGCGATGAGGAAGACACCTTGGTGCAACGACCACAGTATGATGAATGTCAGCCTTCCTCGTCAAATGCTGTCAATACCCCTGCTGCCTCTACTGAAGAGGAATTCATCAATCCGTTTCACTCTCAACATCAATCACCCATTGATGAGCTATCTTCGAACTTGGAAGATAATCTGAAAGTCAGTTCGGTTCCGACTACGAGAATTCACAAAGATCATCCTTTGGAGAATGTGATAGGTGATCTGTCCGATGGTGTACAAACAAGAAAAAGCTTGAATGAGCACACCTGTGTTTACACAAGCATTAAAGAATCAGGCATAATCAACGAGTGCTTGTACACTTGCTTTATCAGCCAGATTGAACCAAAGAACAATCAAATGGCTCTTAAGGACAGCTCGTGGGTCGAAGCCATGCAAGAAGAGTTAGCTCAGTTTAAGAAAATGGATGTATGGAACTTGGTTGCAAAACCAAGGAATGTGCATGCGATTGGCACAAAATGGGTCTTCAAAAGCAAGAGAGATGAGAAAGGGATTGTTATCAGGAACAAGGCGAGGCTGGTTGTTAAAGGCTTTAATCAGCAAGAGGGGATTGATTACAATGAGGTGTTTGCTCCTGTGGCAAGATTGGAGGCCATTCGTTTGTTTTTGGCATTTGCTGCTCATAAGGAGATGAAGGTTTTTCAGTTGGATGTGAAGAGTGCGTTCCTAAATGGTAAAGTCGATGAGGTTGTGTACGTTGAGCAACCTCCGGGTTTTCCTGACCCTGACTTTCCCGATCACTTGTACAAGCTAAGTAAAGCGTTGTATGGACTACATCAGGCACCTCGTGCCTGGTATTCAACCTTATTAGATTACTTGCTTGAGAATGAATTTGAAAGAGGTAAGATTGATAGCACATTGTTCTTCAAGAGAAAAGGGAGCGACTTTCTACTGGTGCAAGTCTACGTGGACGACATTATCTTTGCTGCATCAAAGGTCGCCATGTGTCAGGAGTTTGAGGCCGTCATGAAGAAGAGATTTGAAATGAGTGCTATGGGTGAACTAACTTTCTTTTTAGGATTGCAGGTTGATCAGAAGAAAGACGGGATGTTCATTCATCAGACGAAGTATGTCCATGTGTTCTCAAACGCTTCAAGATGGAGGACAGCACTCCATATGATACTCCAGTCTGCGTCAATCACAAATTGGGTGCTGATTCAGACAACGATGCAGACATGGACCCAACCCAATATCGGGCTATTATAGGTTCTTTAATGTACTTAACTGCTTCTAGGCCTGATATAATGTTTGCTGTTTGTCTTTGTGCACGCTTTCAGGCAAACCCAAAATAATCTCATTTGAAGGGTGCGAAGAGGATACTGCGGTATCTCAAAGGCAAGCCAAAGCTGGGGTTGTGGTACTCGAGAGGAGGAGACTTGGAGCTAGTCGCATACACAGATTCTGATTATGGAGGGTGCAATCAGAGTCGGAAGTCTACAACTGGTGGATGTCAGTTTCTTGGTGGCAGACTAGTGTCGTGGCAATACAAGAAGCAAACCTCAGTCGCAATTTCAACCTGTGAAGCAGAATACATGGCAGCATCCAACTGCTGCTCCCAGGTTCTTTGGATTCAACAACAGTTACGCGATTATTGTCTGAATTTCTCAATTACTCCTATTTGCATTGATAACACTGCTGCTATCTCAGTAACTAACAATCCCGTAAAGCACAGTAAAACTAAACATATTGACATTCGTCATCATTTTATATGGGATTGTGCTGAGAAGAAACTGATTGTGCTCGAAAAGATTGACACGTTAGATAATTTCGCTGACTTGTTCACGAAAGCGTTTGACAAAACTAGATTTCAAAACCTTGTTGAGCTGAATGGGATGATCAATCCCGAGTAACCATGTCATATGTTTTTGTTTGAATTAAAAAAAAAAAAAAAAACGTCACTATCGCTTAGACTTTGATTTGGTCGGGGCGATTGAAGTTAAATTTTTTTCCTTTTCGGGA
The DNA here is from genome assembly GCF_021521415.1 of Bidens hawaiensis. NCBI lineage: Eukaryota > Viridiplantae > Streptophyta > Magnoliopsida > Asterales > Asteraceae > Bidens > Bidens hawaiensis. The sequence goes on along the minus strand of NW_027502016.1, from coordinate 60,530 downwards.
GATGAAATTATTTTTCAAGTCTACTACTTCGTAAGAAGTTTCTTTACTATGTTAACAGAAAATTGATCCAACCTTGGAAATTGATAGATATACTGATTCTGTGTGCTTAACTAGTAAAGTTATTAGGCTTAAAAGACTTTAGAACAGTCATTGTATGTCATGTTAGCTTTTTATGGTGCGTAAAAGTAGAAGTGATACTAACTAAATCTAATCGATTTTACGTGGAAACTCCTTAAGAGTTGTGCATGTCTTCATATATATCTTTCCAAATGATAGGCAGAAAAGCGATTACCCAGTCATACACGAGCCGTGAGTGTTCTGATTCCTGTGAAGATAGCGTGTCAAGACACTGCAGTGATCCAGATTCGGGACTTGCAGTTGTTTTCTACTTGAAGTTGTGTATATATTTGATTAAAAAAAATGTATTCTAGAGTTCATAATGTTAATGATTCTCAATCAAGACGCAAGAAGATGAACGGGAAGCAGAGTCTAAGATCGAAGAGTAATTACTACTTAATCAGACAATACGGGTCGAGGTCAATTCGGGGTGACTTGGGGAAAGCCAAATACGCTTTGAGAATAGATAGGAGATATCATAATCTCTGAGTTGTTGCCCACTTAAGTTTTGAGCTTAATTGAACCTAACCCGTATCACAGAAACAATGAAAACCATTTTAAGTATATTACCTGCTTACAACCTGTTTCTTTATGTCATAATACAGCTGAACACGGATCTGTGTGACAGTCACGTAATTAGAATGATTCCTGTTCGGATCTTTTCTAAAACATGGTAGTCCCTGTCGAGACTTAAATTTGATCCCGTGTACTTTATTTTTTCAAATTTTCTTTACTTATGTAGTTGTATGATTTTATACGTGGTTACTTGGTCTTGATCGTATCATTTAACGCTTTAAAGGAAGTTTTTTAAAACTTTATTGAAAATTGTTCAAAGTATAGGGGTTTGTTTTGTAAAATACCGGCGAACTTGTTCATAACTTCGCCTGGAATAGGCGAAGTTATCGATAACTTCGCCTGTACTAACTTTGACCCTACATAAAGTAGTTTTTAGGTCAAACAGTTTCATTATTTCAAAACCAGCGAACTTATCCTCTCCGAGACCTAGGCGAACTTATCGAGCATAGCTCATTGATCATCTGTGTTTTTCTTACTTCGATTCTAATCAAATTCAAGGTGTGTAGGGTTCGATTATCATATTATCATTGTCTATTGAGGTTAATCATCGGTTGTTTCGACTCGATTCACGACCCCGTTCTTTCGAACCTTAAACACCCGATTTCAAACTTGTTATTACGTGATAGTAAATTACTTGAACGTCTAAAACTTCATAAAATCATGTGTTACGGAGTCCTCGATCTCCAATTTCATCATCTACACGTCATTCGATAAACCTATCTGTTGCCGATTCGAATTCGGCGAAGTTACAGTTTAGGCGAAGTTATCCGTAACTTCGCCTGAGGTCTAACTTCGCCTGATAATTAATTTTGAAACAGTTTAGGAGGCGATGTTTTAGTTAGGCGGAGTTCTCATTAACTTCGCCTGGACCTTTGTACTTAACAGTTAACAGACGAAGTTCAAGTTGAAGCGAAGTTGTTTCCCAACTTCGCCCCACCTTTAACTTCGCCTGTATAGAATAGATCACAACTTCGCTCATGGTAACAGGCGAACTTGTGATTTGCTTTGACGTTTATCTAACATAGCCTGTTTGTTGCAGATATGGCTGCTGTTGCTGGAGCAGGTGGTGCAGGCGGTGATGACGGAGGTGATAACCAGAGACAGTTCTTCCCGGGTCACAACATGTATATAACATTAGACCCGGAGGCGAGCGGAGTTGATGATTTCCGCGAAATCATCACGTTTCTGTTACGCTCGCGGATATTCCACGCGATTACAAAAACTCTGCCGATATCCTTGCCCAACATTGAGGATTTTTGGCAGACTGTGGAATATGACTGTATAGTCGAACCCCCGGTGATGCGCGCAACAGAAAACAATCAGATTGTTCAGTTCTCTTCTGAACAAATCCGGGCGGCTTTACGGTTTGGAAATGAGACAAGGGATGACCCGACAGAGTTTGTAGCTCCTTTCCGTGATGGAGCGTTTTTGAGGATGGGATACTCTGGTCCCTTGGGGGATACGCAGAGAAGGAAAGGGTTTTTGCTTGACCAGTGGCGCTTTCTCATGCATGTCATGATTGTATGCATGTCAGGGAGAAAGGCGGGCACTGATGGCATGGGTGCGACCATGCAGTCGGCGATGACTGCTCTGACTTACAACAAATGATACAGCTTTAGTCAGATGGTCTTTTATGAGATTGATCGTCAAAGAAGAGCGATGGCGAGTGAGCGATTTATCATGTATCCAAGATTTCTTCAAATGATCTTGAATCATGTTGCTCCAACGCTTCCTCAGCGCCGTACGATCCGATACGTTGAGAGTGTGAATAAACGGATCTTCGCCCAATGTAGATCCTCCAGTGCGAGGAGCAAACCTGAGCTCCGTCCTCGACATACTCCACTTTTTGGGTACTTGATCAACCCGGGGTATGTGCCTGCTCGTGGGGACAAGTTTAGGGACCCGGCACCACAACAGGCAGGAGCACCTCAAGGTATACCTGCTGCTTCTGTTGTGTCACCGGAGGAGAACGTTGACCTTGACGCAGCGTTTGGCGGTCAGGGATTTTTTGACATGGATAGGGTTGATCCAGAGGAGAATGTACAGGTCCCGGTTGAACGTGTGTCGACTGTGAATGTTACTAGGACAGCTGCTACGGTGGCTGGTTCTGATGAGGCAAGATGGATTTTGGTTACACATGAACGGACTCATGGGAAGAGAAAGAGAACTGATGATGACAGCGAGTCAGATTATGAAGAAGAGGTACAACAGTTGATCCGGAGGTCAAGAAGGGAACGGATAGGTGCAGGATCGGGAGCCGGTGAGAGCTCTAGGGTGGTACGTTTCACTCCACCAGCACTATCCGGTATGACAATGGTTCCCTCATCACTATAGGTTACAAGGCCAAGCGCTACGGTTGTTCCAGTGGTGGCTACCTCATCTACATTTGGCCTCCCACCCACTACTTTCCAACTTTCGGCTCCTGAGATCGTTTCGTTGCCGCCTCCGACTGTTACTCCAACGGAGGTCGTGGCACAATTTATCGAGTCGACTGTTGTGGCCACTGCAGGGTTATCGGTGACGATACCACCTGCGGTTACGTCTATTTCTACTTCTGAGGTCCCGGTGACATCGGAAATCCCTCCTCAGTACACTCAAGATATATCACATATGAGGTTCGATTTCGATGCAACCTTATCCGACTCAGAATGAATAGCAGCACTTGAACGGGTCGTGGCAGAGCAGTCAAGGATTAATCTTATCCAGACCCAGGCTATTCAACGCCTAGTTGCAGAGAATCAGATGCAGTCGTCCCTGCTGGTAGAACATGGAAAAATCATAGATGCTTTCAAGGAGTTCTTGGCATCTCAGGGGGAGACGAGCTTTAAAGGCGATGGGTTGAGGACCAAGAGACGAAATGATAGAGACGATGATCCCAATGCATCGAAAGGTGCAGGTGGTGAGTTGCCAAGAACTGATCAAGCTCTTGGAACTTCCACAACTCAGGGGGAGTCGACAACTGCAGCTGGTGGTGATGATGTGGTGGTAGTAGACGTAGAGGAGATGGATAATGGTTTGGTTGGTGATGATGATGTACTACCGAGTGATGTGATAGATAAGATTGGAGAAGAGATTGTGATTGATAATGAGATTGAAGAGGGAGAGATAGTAGAAGAGAATGTGGAGCATGAGATACCAGATGTTGAGAAGATAGATATGACTCAACAGATTGGAAGTGATGAGACTGAATGGGAAGAGCAGCCAAGGCTATGCTCAGTGGTTCGTCAAAACGAAGAAACCGGCGGTTCCTACAATGTTTAAGAAGAGTTACAACATTAAAGGCTATGCTGAAGCGAAGAAAGGAATTATTTGCTGGATATATGATGAGTAGTTGAGACTCTTCGTGATTAAAAGGTATGACGGTGTTCAGTACTTTAAAAGGATGTTAAGATCGTTGAATACACTGCCAGAATGTGAAGTGAAAGACTTAGCCAGATTGGGGTTGATTAACCGAAGTGATGATAATATGGCTAGAGTTATTGGGAAAATTGTGTGGAAAGAGAGTATAAAAGAGAAGAAATTTGAGCTGTTGAAACCACAAAAGGGAAAACTTGTTGAAGACAAGGATAGAGGTTTGAGAGCAGACGGAAAGCCTTGGATGATTATGAAGTATAAACCGATCCGGTGTTTGAAAGAAGTACCGATGAAATTAATGCCCAAGGATATGCTTAAAGACCTGAAGTGGTGGTATGTAGATTGTGAGACAGCTGAGGCAGTGATGGAAGACGAAGATGAACAAGAGCTGCTAAGAGTTTATGATCCGATGCACTTGGTAAACTTATCGCAAGCTGATTTGCAGGTGTTGAATGATAAGAAGATATTTTATATTCCTGCTTGGAAAGACGAAGCGAGGAAATATCAAAGAGTTGTCTCGGTTTGTGTTCGAGAGGGAGTGCATGCTTGAAGATAGAAGATTGAAGATTACTAGACACGTGTTTGAAGCTAAAGAGATGAAGCTACTGCCAAGGGGGAGTCTGTTGGTGCATGATGTCAGTAGTTCAGTGTCGAGTGTCTGTAATCGTGTTAGTTAGATTTGTGTTTGTATGTAAGCGAAGTTGCTAACAAGTTCGCTAATATGGGCGAACTTGTTAGACAAGCGAAGTTAGGGACAACTTCGCCTGAACATGCCAGGTGAAGTTGTCGTGTCTATATAAGCTGTTTTGTTTACGACTTATTCATTAGAATTCCAGTTTATTCGTGTATTCGAGTCAGAGAGCTTGTATTCAGTGATCATAGTATCACGTGTTTACGGTTGAAATACAACGTGTGTTTGATTATCGTATCGTGTGTTAGCTCGTATTGTTTTCTATACTCGTAACGTCTTACGTAGGGATTCCGCACCTACGTAGAACGCGATATCTCGTGTAGATCCGGCTGGGAACCTACATAACAGCTACCACGCAAGTATTAAAGCAGCGCCGTTTGAAGCGTTGTACGGACGGAAGTGTCGATCACCACTCTGCTGGGCAGAGGTGGGTGACAGCCAAATCACTGGTCCAGAACTAGTACTCGAAACTTCGGAAAAGATTGTTCAAATCCGAAATCGCATGGCAGCAGCACGAGATCGCCAAAAGAGTTACGCCGACAAGCGCCGAAAACCTCTCGAATTTCAAGTGAACAACCAAGTATTACTCAAAGTCTCACCTTGGAAAGTTGTGGTTCGCTTCGGGAAGCGAAACAAACTCAACCCATGATATGTTGGTCCTTACCGGATAACTGAGCGCATTGGTCCGGTAGCGTACCGACTGGACCTACCAACGGAACTCAGTGGCGTACACAATGTATTCCACGTATCCAATTTGAAGAAATGCTTATCCGATGAAACCCAAGTAATCCCTTTGGAGGAACTACAAGTTGATGAACAGTTGCGTTTCATTGAGGAACCAGTCGAGGTTTTGGATTGGGAAACCAAAACGCTCAAGTACAGCAAAATTCCAATCGTTAAGGTTCGTTGGAACTCGAGACGTGGACCGGAGTTCACGTGGGAACGCGAGAATCAAATGATGAAAAAGTATCCTCACCTTTTTGAAGGGCTAACCAAACACAGAAAACCGCGAAACTCGACAAACCGTCAGACATCACCGGAGGTATGAATTAAATTTCGGGACGAAATTTCTTTCTACTAGGGGATGATATGACAAACTAAAAATTTTTCTTACTTTTTCAGACACTCATCACGACTTGACTCAAATTTTCGGGACGAAAATTCTTTAACATGGGAATGATGTGACAATCGTCAATTTCAGGTTAACTCCGTTAACTCAACTCCGTCAATTCAAACTTAAGATCACTGAATCTATAACGCACACTTCATTACATTTAAACTAGGGTTTAAATGACGCTTAACACTTACTACATGTGTAGTCTTTCGGGAATTTCACCAAAACACAAAGGAGTTGACGAAAACGATTGATGAATAAACGAAAAACGTCAAAACAGTAGTTATGTGATAATTATGTGTTAGACTTATGTGTTATGTGATAACATGGTTATAAACGTTAACTCAAGATGTAAACAAGTTAGTTAAGCAAGATAAGTAATACTTAGAAGTGGAGGGGCCAAAGTGTAACATAGTATTCTAAAAATATTAATAATAACTAAACCCTAACTATTATTTTCTTTCTCCCCAAGATCCCGATCGGAACTCTTCCCCCCCCCCCCCCCTCCCTTGGCTGCCGTCGACTATACACACACATACAACCATCAAATCAAGCCCTTGATTGAAGAATTAGGTGCTAGGAAGGTATAATCGACTATGCTCAGCATCCTTTATACTTGATTTTGATGTTTGTTGGGTTAACTACAAACCCTAGCTGCCGTTTTCATGTGTGCATGTAACCAATATGATTGTTGTTGATTGTGTAATGATTTGATAACTAGAATTTATATTGTTACACGTTAATTGTTGTGTCTTTGATTTGAGTTCAAACAAAAACCCTAATCATGTATGTAATGTGTAATTGATGTGCATGGATGGTGTTTATGGAGTCTAGAGTGTCATATGAATGCATGATAGTCCATAGATAGTTAATATGTTGAGTTTGGATGCAAACAGTTTCTGGACAGAATGTGTTATTGATGTTTAAGTGACTGTAACGAAGTGTAAAAGTGAAAATTAGTTGCGATTATTGATACTACAGCAAACTAGGTTGAGTCTAGTTTCTAAATAATATAAACTTGTAATTTTTGGACAAGTAGAAGTTAACTTTTACGATTTTACAAAAACGTTGTGCAAAGCTGAGCTGTTAGACCTGCTGTTAGGTTGTGTTGTAAATGTTATATCTCATGAACTACTAGACCAATTGGGTTGGTTGCACTTCTGGAAGTTGACTCATTGAGTTAGGAACCTAACCCAAGTGGTCTTGCATTTATTGGATTTTTCGTTTAACAGGAATTTCAAATAACATTCTGTTGCGCATGATTTTGACTGTTATGAGTTTGCTGTAATGATTTGATGATTGTGAGAAAACTATGTGGAATAAAAATATACTAAAATATGTTCTGGAAACCTAAGAAATATTTGCTTCTGTGATGATTTTTGGTAAATTAATTGAGATGCTATGATTGGTGGAATAGTACAATCTTTCAAGTAGAATTTCTGTCTCGGTGAAACTAGCTGCTGAGTTGTGTGAAAATGCATGAAACATGATACTTGCTATATAATTGTTATGTTTTGACCAAAATACCCTTGCGGGGAATAATTGCTAATTGATTGTCATGATTTGACCAAATTTCCCTCATGGGGAAAAATGGCTAGTTAATTGTAATTTGTTGACCAAAATGCCCTTACGGGGGGTAATGGCTAGTGATGTACTTTATGAATACATGACACGTATATAATTGCTTACACATGTAATGTATCACAAATACATTTGTTAAAGTCACACACGATTCACAAACGAAACACGAAACATGTTATGTGCATAGGTATTATGTGCCGGGTTTAGAGACTCGATAATATTCCGACACTTAGAAAAATCTCTTTGTTGTTTTAGAACGCTAGAGAGAGTTTTTCTGTGACGCGCATCTTGGAGATTTAATTTGGGAATTTCTTCGCAAACAGTGAGTTTCACTTTCCCCTTTTTAACTGATTTCAAACGCTTTTCACTTGGGGGAGATAACATACTCCGAAACGTATTTAAGATTTTGTTAATATAGATTATATATCACTTGTAAAGACTAAGTGGAAAACGCAAAAACTAAAGTCCTTCATAACATCGAACCGGTTAATATTTGGATAATAGCGAGTCACTGTTGAGTAGTACTACTGGGTTTGACAAACCCCACCCAACGCTAAACTCAACTGGATGTCGAGCAGGTGTAATCTTGGCTAAACACATACCATGGTCTGGATGACCTGGTGGCAAGGCAAATTGATAAACAGTCAGTTTCGGTGTCGAACACTTAGTAATACTTGCTTTATAGGCTAGCTACCTATAGATATATAATTGACATAACACTATCTGTTAACGCAAAACGCTGTAACGCAAAACGCTGTAACGCAAAACGTTGTAACGCAAAACGCTTAACGCAACACGCTGAACGCAAACGCTAATCGCTTTATTTTTATTTAAACTTGTGAACTCACCAACCTTGTGTTGACACTTTTAGTATGTTATTCTCAGGTAGCCGAGGCGGGCGCGCGGTTTAGGAACATGCATTGCTTGAAAACGCTTTTGTTATGCAAACTTATTTTTAACGGTTATCATTGGTTTTAAGTCGTCTTGCTTGACGCAACTTTTGATTAAAGGTTTTTACGCTTCCGCATTTAATTACTCGTAAACGTTTTCATGGTTTTGAAACTTTGTTTTATGGTTTGATTATAACTGATGATTCCGATCCTGTTAGTTCACACCCTCTGACGGTAAAACTACGTTAGTGGATTTTGAGGGTGTGACACGATCAGAAATGATACGCAAAGGTATACCATGAAGATAAACAATACGCTGAACATAAATCTGAGCGAGCTGATCAACTGATAACTTTTCATTGATCGGGATGAAATGAGCGGACTTAGTCAAACGGTCGAATATAACCCAAATACCATCTTGACGGCTTCGAGTATTCGGGAGCTTAAACACGAAATCCATAGAGATATCTTCCCATTTCCAAACAGGAATGTGTGTTTGATGTTCGGCCTTAACTTTAACGCAAGTAAGGCATTTTGCCACATATAACGCGATGTATTTCTTCATACCGGGCCACCAAAATGTGGACCGTAGATCAAAATACATCTTATCCGCACCAGGATGAATGGAATATCGAGACTTATGAGCTTCGTCCATGATGAATGTGCGAAGCTTGTCACGATTAGGAACCCACAAACGATTGAGGTAATACAACAAACCATCACGCTTAGTTTCCAGTTGATTCTCGACACCACAGGAAATTTCGTTGTACATGTTACCCTCGGTGACAGATCATGTTGGGCCTTAAAGATACGAAGTTGGAGATCGGTTTGAACGGTCAAACAATGAAGTAGAATTGATTTCACATGAGTCTTTAGACTAAGGGCGTCGGCTACAACATTCGCTTTACCAGGATGATAACGAATTTCGCAGTCGTAGTTGCTAAGTAGTTCGGCCCATCGTCGTTGCCGCATGTTTAGATCTTTTTGGTCGAAAATATGTTGAAGAGTCTTGTGGTCGGTGAATACCGCGCACTTGGTGCCATAGAGATAATGTCTCCAAATTTTCAACGCGAATACAACGGCAACGAGTTCGAGGTCGTGGGTTGTATAATTCTTTTCATTAACCTTAAGTTGTCGTGAAGCGTAAGAGATAACTTTACCTCGTTGCATAAGGACACAACCGAGGCCTTGATTGGAAGCATTGCAATAGACAACAAAATCCTCATTGCCCTCGGGGAGTGCAAGGATCGGTGTATTGCAAAGCATGCGCTTAAGAGTATGAAAAGCTTCATATTGCTTTGGGCCCCATACATAAGGTTTATCCTTATGAGTTAGAGAGGTTAGGGGCAAAGCGATCTTGGAAAAATTAAGAATGAAGCGATGATAGTAACCCGCGAGACCAAGAAATGAACGAACTTCGGTAGGAGTGGTTGGAGTTTTCCAATTCTTAACGGCTTCGATTTTGGCTGGGTCAACGTGGATACCCTTTTCGTTTACTATATGCCCTAAGAACGGAATTTCTTTCAACCAGAATTCGCACTTTGATCAAAAATATCATCAATACGAGGCAAAGGATAACGATTCTTGATTGTGAGTTTGTTGAGCTCACGGTAATCAATTCACATACAGAAGGATCCATCTTTCTTTTTAACGAAAAGCACGGGTGCGCCCCAAGGAGATGAACTAGGGCGAATGAACTCTTTATCAAAAAGTTCTTGGAGTTGGTTAGACAATTCTTGCATCTCGAAGGGTGCAAGACGATAAGGAGCCCTAGCAATCGCGGTTGCACTAGACATGAGGTCGATTTGAAATTCTACATCACGAATAGGAGGAAGACCAGAAACATCATCGGGAAACACCTCAGGATACTCGCGAACAACAGGAATGTCCTCAATTTTTCGTTCCTTCTTTTCCACCACATGGGCTACGGAAGAAGGCTTTTCACCAGACACACGGAGAATTTGACCATCGGCAAGCGGAATACGAATGAAATTCTAGAAGTAAACAATTTCAGCACATTGAGAAAATAGCCAGTCCATGCCTACTATGATGTCAAAACTTCCCAATTGCATAGGAATGAGATTGATTGAGAACTTATGGCCATTTAGATTTAACTTGCAATTTCGAATAACCGAGTCGATTGATACAAATTTACCATTAGCTACCTCAACATAATACGAATTTATAAGCATAGATCGGGATTTAGCAAGCAAAGGTTCAACTTAAAAAGACACAAAGCTCATATCGGCACCGGTATCAAATAAAAAAGATGCGAAGTGGTCGTTTATGAGGAACGTACCATTCACCACGTCGCCTCTTTGCTGAGCTTGGTTTTCATTAATCATGAAAGCACGCCCACGAGAATCTGGAGGAGCTTGAGCAGCTTGAACGGTTTGACCACCTTGTGGTGCAGGAGCTAAAATGGCGGGATGCGGCTGGACTTGAGCTTGGTTAGCCAACAACGGTGGAACTTGTGGCTGGTAAGCTTGCTGGGTTTGGTATGTCTGAACCTGGTACAACGGAGTTGGAGCAAGCTGCATTGAGTTCACATTTGCGAGTCTTGGACACGTGTTGCGAAAATGGTTAGGGTCACCACAATTATAACAAACTCGCATCTGGTTAATGGGTTGAACATACGGTGCAGGGTGGGTGTTAGGTTGAGCAAATCTTGGAGGAGCATTGGGCACAACAGTGGTTTCAAGGCAAATGGCACTAAGGTGACCGAAACGGTTGCAACTATTGCATTGTCGACAAACGACATAGACGGGATGGTGACGTTGACAATTGTTGCACAACGGATGGGGTCCGTTGTACGGTTTCTTAAATGTTGGTGCAAGGTTAGGTTGGGGTTGAGGTGCGGTTTGTTGGGTTAGTGCGTAGTTCTTGCGCTTCTTGTTGTGATAGTTTGAGGAAGAGGCAGGTTTGGATGACTCAGGTTTGGATTCTTTGGGTTCAGAAGAAGGTTTTTCAGCATGTTTCTCTGAAACTTTCAATGTCAAAGTCCCGACTTTAACATGATTATCGGTCAAGGTTGCAGCAAGATTGATCGCGTCTCCAAGCTCCTTAGGAGCACTACTCAATACTATATCTTGGATTTGTCTCAGTAATCCCCTAATGTAATTCTCGATGGCACACGAGGATGGAGTAACAAGGTGGGGTACCAGCACGCTGAGTTCGTTGAAACGAGAGGTGTAAGCTAAGTGCTTACTGCTCTCCTGTTTAAGGTTCCAGAACTCGGTCTCCAAGTTCATGAGCTCATTTGGAGGGCAGAATTGTTTAGTCATCAAATCCTTCAATTCATTCCACGGCAAAGCCATGGAATTTTCGGCACCTCGAGTTGACTTTTCCTTAACCCACTAGGTAAGTGCCCCTTTTGCAAAGACACTTGAAGCAAAACGGGTTCCCTTGTCATCAGGACATTCAATGTGGAGAAATATGCTTTCCACTTTTTTGTACCACTGAAGTAGAGCAGTGGCACCTTGAGTCCCATCAAACTCTTGGGGTTTGGCACTAGTGAAGGTCTTAAACGAACAGTGAGATACTTTTGGCACGGACGAGGCGGGGTTGACGCTAGCAGTGAGGTTTCGATGAACATGGTTCATCATATCGGGAAGGACCGCGGTGAGTTGCTTAGTGATCTGGGAAGTCAACTTGAGACTCGAGGATCCAGAAGAACGACGCTTAAAGTGACGGGAGGCCATTATGCGAACAGTGACAACGAAAATCTTGAAACTCGGAATAGGGTATAAAATTTAAAGTTTGCTAAAAAAAATAAATAAATAAAAATCATAATAATGATAATAAACATTGAGGGTCGGAGTCACACGTCGCATGAACCATCATGACTTGCAGGACATCCTTAGGAGTGTAACCATATTCTGTTCACAAAGAGAACATGGTCACGTTGAAAACTTAAAGTTGTGATTCATATGGCATTGAAGATGGTATGCTTTGGCCTAATAGGTTTCACGCCCTTTCCAAACTCTCCAGATAAGCAACCGATTCCCGCATCTGATTGGGATTTATACGTATTGCTTATCCTTAGATTTCAATAACCTTGGTGTCAAGAGTTCGGAAAAAAAGTACGTCCCCCTTACAGTTATTACATACCCGCCACGTAAAACCATATTTAAGAAGAGGAAATATCGGAAAATCGAAAAAAAATTGATTATTGAAAATGATTGAAAATATTTTTTTTAGGCATAAGCCTTGGACTTGTGTGCGCTTTGTGCACATGAGGCGTAAATGAATTGTCAATAAAATATTATGCAAGTGCATTGAACAATCACATAAGGCCCACATAATTTTCTAATCATGCAACCTAAACAATTAAGCAAATAAACTATAACTTACTAGAACACTACGTCTAATGTCCTATCTTATAGTCACGGCTCTGATACCAATCTGTAACACCCCGGCTTAAGCGGATACGCCCGAGTGTGACGTACAGATTTCCCAAAACACATGTGACACTATTGAGTGACAATATTATCGTTAATTCATTCAAATCTCAAGTACACAAGTAGTTAAAATAAACAATTACAAAGGAAAGAAATAGAGCAAACATCATCTTTGTTTATTATTTAAGTAACCTAAATTCTAGTGTCTTCATCCATGTCATTCTCTAATAATGGTACCTGTAACATATGTATAAAATAATATCAACTAACTTAGTAGTTGGTGAGTTCACACAGTTTGATATAAATACATAAAAACCATACAATTCCATGAGACAAGTGTAATAATCGCGCAAGTAAGTTCCTTTCCAGTTGGGATTTGGCACCAACGTACTCGGATAATGAGGCCCTTTTCCACTCATAACAACAAGGTCTTGAGCGCAAAGGGGGACGTATGATCATACTTATTGAGAAAACCATGATCTAGTAAATTCGAGCAAGTAATCAAGTAAACACACAAGTCCATGTAATTAATTGTAGTTTGTAAATGAAATAGTAATTACTTGAGTTTATAAGATACATATGCTACCCCCAAAAATATAAAAGAGTAAAAAGGGGGTGTGAGAAACTCACCTTTAAACTTGAAGCTAACTTGGAAATAAAAACCAAAAGCACGTTAAATGAAACCGTACGATTGAATCTCGCGAGCTAAAATAAGAAATACGAGAATTAATACTAATTTACGGGATTATATAGTTGGTTTTATTGTTTATATGTTTTATTATTAAAACATATACTTTTATTAATTTAAGATATTTTAAATTTAACCTTAACGAAAATTCGACGGTTTATTATTATATGTTACTTTAACTACGAGATTGATACCAACTTTGAATGTTATAACGTTTACGAAATTTTGGTGTTAACGGTATATATATTATATTTGGAAGAAACAAATATGTTAACGAATTATAATGTTTATGACGAGGATATATATATATATATATATATATATATATATATATATAATTTACGGGTTTTAACGAGCGTTGTCGGGTTTTGGAAGATTGGTTCTAAAATGAAAAGGCTAAAAAAACTAATTTATAACAATTTTTATTTGTCTTAAATATATTTTACTTGATTTATAATAATTTATAAAAATATATATATGGTTTATTATAATATTAAATTGGTTTAACAAAAATAAAAAATAACATGCAGTGACCCAGGTTCGAACCCGTGTCTTCATGACCAAAACAAGCAGCCTCAACCACTGGGCCAGTTCAATAGTTTGTTAAAATAATAGTCAAAGATATATATATATATATATATATTTATATATATATATATATATATATATATATATATATTTATAGTCATATTCTTCTTCTTTTCCAAAACCCTAGAATTTCAAATTGATTAATTTGTTCCATGTTTGATCAAAATAGTTTAGGGGTTTTGATTTGTGGCTTAACACGATTAAAATTCATATAATGTTTACCTGGAATGGTGCCGGAAAGAGGGTGAACGGAGTTTGGCCGGAGTTAAACTTGAACGAAAGATTACTAGATTTTAAAGAGTGTTTTGTATAAAAAGATGTAGTGAGCAAGGTTAGACTATGGTTAGGGTCCTATTTATACTAGAATAAGGAGCGTAGGACGAGTAATTGGTCATTTAATGATTTTGAATACTATCCGGCGGTTCCGATTTATAATTGTAACAACCCAAAATTTCTATGAATAAATAATTAATATATATTTATTAAGATGGAAAAGTTTACTTGAATTAATAGAAAAATATTAAAATAATAAAGATGGAAGGATAAGTAGGCTAATTAGATGTAATTAATTATGGACCAAAAAGGAAAGATGGGTCTAAGTTACATAAGCTTAAGGGAGTATAAATACCCCTAAAAACCATAATCCTTTCCATTTTCATACATCTCTACACCATAGCCTACACCATCAAAAACACACACTTCTTCAATTCCCGTTTTTAAGAAAACCACCAACAAAGACACAAAGATTCACGGAGATCTAACCGTCGGATCAGTCTCAGTTTGTTTCTGAGTGTTATCGGTATTTAAATGAAGATTCCCACCGATTAGATCTTCGATCATAGGTTGGGAAGTCCGGTTTTTATCAACAAAACCATAGCAGCTCAAAAGTGAAGATTCCGGCGACTGTTCAGCTGTTCCGGCGACTGTAGCGGTGGTTTCCGGCGAAGCCAAGATGATGGGTTTGTAGATCGGTACAAGACGGTTCCGTGGCCGCTTGAATCAATCAAATCGGAATTCGTTTGATATGGTTTTGTGCCTCTCGAGTGATTTCAGACAAAAACCTCAAAGGTACGTTTTTGTTAAAAAGGTTTACTTTTCATGAACAAATTTACATGAAAATTGGTAGGATGATAGATCGGGTCTAGATAAATCGTAAAGTTGCAAACTTGAAGATTAAAATGGACTTAACGAACTCACGGTTATCAACGGCTCGTTTAAAATAGACCCTAGATCTAGTTTTGAACGTTTTAGCCATAAAGGTTCAAGCTCTATGCTAGAAAATGGTTAAGTCTTGATGATGGTTGATAACTAATGTAAAACGGTTAAGGAGGATGGGATATAGGTGGTTAAAAGTGTAATCATGGACTGTTAACCGTTATTGAGCCTAAAATGGAATTAAAGATAGGAAAATCTGAGCTGAAAGCATTAGACAAGGGTTCTCGGACCTGAGCCTCCATATGGGTTCTCGGTCAACGCGAGAACTCGGTCAACCTGAGTTTTCGGTCGAGTTCTCGGTCAAATACGGGTTTTCGGTCAACTCCTGTTTTCAGTCAAATATAGGTTTTCGGTCAGGTATGGGATTTCGGTCAACACGAGTTCTCGGTGACCCAGGGTTCACGGTCACCAAGTGTTCTCGGTCAACCCAAGGGTTCTCGATCAACATGTGGGTTCTCTGCTGAGAGTTCTCGGCCACTGGGAAATGTTGTGGTCTGTGGGCCTGACCCAACTAGACCCAAAAGCCAAAGTGATCAGTGGCCTGATCTAACAAGATAGCCTATCTGTTTAAGAATTAGACAACAAGCCCAACTTAGAAAATGTGTTGGAAACTAAAATACCAACTTAAATAATTATACGTTAATTAACAAGTATATATTTAACAGTTAGCCGGGCTCAATTAAGGAAAGGCGATAACAATTAACGGTGAACGCAACAGGATCCAGGTTAGTTTCTAGTCCCATTTCTGTGTTATGTTTTCGGGGCTGTGTGCATACTCGATGTGATTGTTAATAAATTTATCCTAAGTGATAAATGTATGCCATATGTGATTATGTGAAAGGTAGAAATGATTGCTTGTCGGTACGTGAACGATCTTCGGATATTGCACATACTGTCAAGTTATAATGCTATATATGAGATATAAATGTTATGAATGTATGTTATGTATGTATGTTATGTATGTAAGAGATAGAAAGGTAGGAAAAAGGACTGGACCCTAATAATATCCAAGGCAGAAAAGGGACCGAGTCCTTTAATAATCTCGATTCAGAAAAGGGACTGGACCCTAATAATATCCAAGGCAGACAAGGGACCGAGCCCTTTAATAATCTCAAGGCAAAAAAGGGACTGGACCCTAATAATATCCAAGGCAGAAAAGGGACCGAGCCCTTTAATAATCTCGAGGCAGAAAGGGACTGGACCCTAATAATATCCAAGGCAGAAATGGGACCGGACCCTAATCCGAGGCAGAATAGAATAAAGTAATGTAGAATTCGAATTATGAAAGTATGAATGAAAGTATGTATGAATGTAAGTAAAGTATGTTATGTTACTAA
The DNA here is from genome assembly GCF_021521415.1 of Bidens hawaiensis. Classification (NCBI taxonomy): domain Eukaryota; kingdom Viridiplantae; phylum Streptophyta; class Magnoliopsida; order Asterales; family Asteraceae; genus Bidens; species Bidens hawaiensis. The sequence goes on along the minus strand of NW_027502016.1, from coordinate 43,979 downwards.
CTAGAACTCACTTAGCGTAGCTGACTTTTAGAATGCACGCAGGTGAGTAGGATGAGACAGCTCGCTTGAGGGGGACACGTGGCATTGAATAAGGGGCTGGCATCGGAAGACTCAAGACGATTATGTTTAATGTTATGCTATTTTGAAAGACAAGGATGTTTATTTTAAGACAAGTTATATATTTACGTAACGTTTTAAGAAAGTTTTTATATTCCGCGTATGTTTTTATTAACTCTGATGAAAAGAACTATGTTGATGAGTAAATCCAACACCCAAATGTGAGACACCTGTAACGGGGCCTTACAATAATTGGCCATTAAAGTTTGTTATTACGAATTAATTAGTTTGATTACGGTCATAGTTAGTGGAGAAACTCGTAACACTAATTATTTGGGTCAAAGAACGAGTTTAACGAGATTAAATAGGGTCGCCGGAATGTTTCGAGTCGCCGGATTCCGGTCTCCGCCGGAAAGACGTGATGAGAGGGGGCTGGTGGGGTTGGGTGATTATTAATATTATTATTATTATTATATTTTAAATCATATGTACATAATGGCCCCTAGACTTTATAAATATATATAGATTAAATTAAAACTTTATTTACACAATGAACCTTGAACTTTCAAATGTTATATATTCTAAATAAAATTTTGTATCTTAGGATTATTTGTATATTATACCCGCATAGTTTGGATAATGATTATTTTATTAACTTTAAATCCTGAAGTTTCGTTATGTGAATCGAAGGAATATAAAAATGAACGAATAATAACTATAAATCATCGTAATTAATATTAAATGATAATCGACAAATAAGAATACATTGAAACGACACAACGGGTCGGTTTAATGAAAACAAATACAAATAAAAATAGACAAATGTCACACAAATTATCTCTAAAAACTGCAACTTTTATCAATTAAAATAGATTAGAAGGCTATTTATAAAATTAAAATATAATTTAAGGTAAACCGAAGCCTTAAGTGAAGACACAAGCGAAAAGAAGAAGAAAAACGAAAGAAATCCCAAGAAAACCCCGAACCACGCCCCCGTGCCTCCTTAACCACGGCCCCATGCTTCTGAACACAATATAAGATAAAAATCTGCAAGGAAAGACAAATACTGGACAAAGAAGCACAAGGTCACTCTTTAGCAACCACTGGGCCGTGGTCACCTTTCAGAAAAGACAAAAAACTATTATCACATGCAACAAAAAAGCATGGAGCCGTGTCTCAGAGAGCACGCTCCTGTGGTGAGTCATCATGTACGATCTTATAGCATTTAATGCAGCCGGACACCTCGACACGGGGGCGTGCCTCTAGATGCACGGGGCCATACCTGTCTCTCTAGACTGCCTATAAATAGAGAAGCATGTTGTATTGATCAAGTGTTCTTGAAGAAAATCTCTAAACGGGTTTCTCTTATAAAAACACCCACATTACACCCATATTTAAGATCTTGTAGAGAGTTTGAAGGCTTGGAGGTTACCATTGTTATCCATCATCATCATCATCATCATCATCCATCATAAATTAAGAAGGAAGATTTATCCACATTGGGTTAGATTGTTCTAGTTTAATAATGTGTTTGTTATCATCGTCTCTTTTAATGTTTATAACAATGCTCATTATGAGCTAAACTCCATTTACCAGCTAAAATCTATGAACAAGCTTTGTTTTACTTGATGATTATGTGAAACATGTGGTTTAGTTTGGTTTAGTACATGGCTATTTTGCAATTATCCTTTGATGAAGAAATGTTTTATCACTTTAACTCAATACATCAAGGTTGATGATTAATAATCATTCATGTTAACTCATGTTCTTGAAGACTATAAATGGTAAAAAGAATACCTTGATAAGTTATTCAAGAGAAACATGGATCCTTATGTTGTACTTAGAAATGATGAGATATAAGTTATGATCTATTTCTCTAGTTTTGATAACTCTAAAATAACATTGTAAACACGATTGCTTAGGTTATCATGCTAGTTAAAGAAATCATATGTTAATGAAACGCGTAATTATAACCTAATTAAATCACCCAAGGGGAGGTTGTGTGAGTTAACTACAACCACTCGAAGTTTTTAGGATTGGTATTTGAGAAATCGAAGTCAATCCTAATCGTTCTACTATACCAAACTGCATGTCAACTTAAATTGACATTCTCGCTGTAGCATGATATTAGGAAAGGATGAACTTTAAAATGCGCATATTACTTTCTTTTATGTCAGAATAAATTGAGGGACTATTCTATCATATATTATTAGGACAAATTTATCACATGTTTATTTAATAATCAACAAGGAATAATGGTGTGGATTCTTGATCTTAGATGGTAACCTTCATATAATTGAATTACTTCACTTAGAATTTCTCTTCTTGTCATCTATATATATTTTATATAAGTATTTCTATTTAATAAAAAGTTTGAAAATCAACTCCAAAATGACTAAACCCTCCGATTAAAGTAAAACGAACATTCATTATTAGAAACATTTTTGTCCACGGATCGATACTTGGTTCTTACCAATACTATTCTACATATACGATAGGTACACTTGCCTATTGTGTGTGTGTTTAGTATTAGTAGAAATCACTTTTATAAACTTAAAGCACGATCTTGTGCGAAAGCAAAAACCCCAATCCATTACATTTTACTAGCACGCGCATCAAACATCAGTCGGCTAGAGCATTGTTAACAAACAAGTTTCCTATCAAAAAAGGGATAGTAAAACTTCATGTGTCAGTAATCTTCTTTAGAAGCTTGTTCTGGAGAATGGCGGAGCGTTCTTCATTGAGTATCACGTCGGATAACTCTTTTAGCTTCCTCTTGTTTGATAGAACTTCATTCAAAAACTTTTCATTTTTACCTGTTTCCAGCGAACTGGATAAGGAATTGGTGGAACATATTGTTTCACAGGTTCTTTGATAGGCTTAGGAGCGATTGAAATTTGTTGACCACCGTTGTAACATTCGTCAATTTTTGGACACGAAAACCCGACCCATTTAAAGATTTCTTTTTGTATATAAATTTTTTACTCGGACTATTGTTATTTAATTGGATCAATAAATTATCATTTTATCTTTTATCTTTTATCTTCGATTATTTATTTTTTTCGTGTCACTCAAAATTTAATTTGACTTTATGCTATTCATTAAACGAATATTAAACAAACAAGAATATGCATTATCCATCCCTCATCCAAGCTTAGTCTTAACTTGGCTAACTTATCTAACATCAGGGGTTGAAGTGTAAACTTTATTTTTTTAAAATAATTCTTTTTTTCTTTTCTCTTCTTCCCCGCTTCAGCCGTATAACCCTTGCTTGAAGAACCATGGTTCAAGTCAAATTTCACGGGAATTAGTCATGTTTACACGTTATCTGATCAAAGACGCGTCCAAATCATACTATATATGTGTTAATCAACAAATAATTGTCATCTAAAGATCCGAGTATTCGTTAAGAACGAACCGCAACCCTAATGATCTTAAATACCTATAAATTCACGATCATAACACAATTAACTCACCCTGCACCATCCTCATATAATCGCTAGACAAATCCCTAAACCTATTACACATCAGAAGCCGTCTAGGATTGATTTTGATTTGCGTTCTTGAAGACGAAAACGTAGTCCCTTAATCTCACTCATTTTTTAATTCTATCAGGTAATTGATATTTGGTTTTGATCAAAATAGGATGCTCTTAATACCCCTTTGTCAATTTTGATCGACGGGGGGTGTACGACCATCGATTGGGGTTGGATTGTAAATAAGGTTTTGTTAGGAATTGGGACTGATTTCAATCTATTTAAAATATATTCTTTTTCACTCCATTAATGAACTAAAGTTGTAGCTCAGTTAGAAATGTGGGTTGTTTAATGCCGTGAACCGGCCTGGGGCGTAGGTTCGAGTCCCTAGGCCCAGTTTTGATTTTCTTCTTTTTTTTCTTTCTTTCTTTTGTGGTTTGTTTTGTTTCTCTTATTTCTTTCTTTCTTTCTTTAATATTATTGTTATTGTTATTGTTATTGTTATTGTTATTATAACTAACACCATTAACCATTTAACGAACCGGACATCATTTATATCTCAAAATAAATCATTACTTAAACTTTTTCGATTACCGAAAAAATCACCCCTTATATAATATTATTTTATTTAGCTTAATATAACTATAAATCTAAATTTAGGGTTTTTAGCGTTTAAAAATCAAAAAAGAATAATATTTAAGTTGTTTATGTTTTGACTTAGTTTTATAAAGTTAATATAAAATATATTTAACGCTTTATCAATCCCCAAAATCCGTTATAAACTATTACTTTTCATATATTGTGTCGTTTATGTCGTTAGATCAATTCATTTATTTATACTCTAAATTAGGAGAATTTCTCAAGACTCCTCAAAAGACTGACTAACTAATCCATCTTAATGTCAACGAAGTATGGTTGTCGTCTATCATATATCTAAGATGAGTAATCACATCCCATTTTTCTCTACTTTTTTTAGGAGGCATTATGCGTACTAGAAACTATTACTATGCTTAAACCAATCCCATGATTTATGTAGTTGTGATATTGCTTGATTAATTGTTGATTGCTATATGAAATATGTGTTTATTGCTTTTATGATAGGTGGAATCTCATCCTCATCCTTATAGTATGATCATTCGCCACCGGAGTAACTCGACACCATTTGGGTCAAGGAGAAATGAGACTTTTACTTATGATGTTCATTGGTTGCGTGCTCATCCGAGTAGACATGTTCGAAATCTGGTGGCATGACTGAAAAGACACATATGCTTTTTGAATTAATTGATGTTATTCACATACGCAAGAAATTGTTTATTTCTTAATATTATTATTATATTTACACTAAACTGTGAAAACTCTCTCAACATGTGTTGTTGACCAATTATTTTTACGCAAATTGCAGGTTGTTAGTTCAGATGATTTGAAGTTGAGAACTTAGATCATACCTTAGGCTAAAAATTATAAAAGTTTAAATATTGTTGTATTAATATGTTTTTTTTTCATTTAAATTATTTGTGTACGATTTTTGTGAATAAATAAATTTAGATATTGACACTTATTATTTGAGCTTTGGTACAAATTATGTCGCGCCCCCACATGTTTCGCCATAGGTTGGGGTGTGAGAATCGTGTTTGTCAAGAACCTCAGTCCCACCTTTAGAATGAATATGCGTGACTTGTGAGTTGTTTATGGAAGTTCTGCGACTTCTTAGAGTTATGGCATTAGCCTGAGCATTGAGATACTAGGGAGTCCTCTAGGTGGTCTCTCTGAAAGAAACTAGGCTATTTGACCTACTTGGTTTTCAATGTACTGTAAGAGGCCTCTTGGTTCATTAGCTTCATTTAGTTATTCGTGAAAAGGTCTTCAGTCAACTTGTTTGAAGCATCAGTACTTGCTATGAGTTGCGTCGGCAGAGTTCCCACTATAGATACACTATTTAGTACTTGGCTGGTACTTGCACTTTGATTATGGTATGGTGGTTTAGTTTGACAGGGTTGGTTTTGATTAAAAGGTATTTTATCAAAGCCATGAGCTTGATTGTTGCCTCCATCCCTACAACTGAAGTTTAGATGGTTTCTCTAACCAGGGATGTACGATTTGCCATACATGTTATTTTGTTAACTTACGAAATCACATTCCTCGATGGTAATACTTTGGCAGTATTTGACCTTGTAATCTCTCCTACACCTGTCACACCTTACCTTTGCTTTGACCAGCTTAGAATGAAGTTGTTCAATTTTTTTGAGATAGCCGCCAATTGTGCAGAGATAAAGGTATTGTTATCGAAATGGTGTATGCCTTTGTGTGATGGGGTTGATCGAAGTGGATTATAGGCAAAGCTTTTCTTGGCAACTTTTTCTAATATCTTGAATGCGTCATTCGGTAATTTGGTTCCGAGATCCCCACCAGCCACCTGATCGATTGCTTGTTAGTTTTGACTACTTTGAGTGTCGAAGAAGGTTTGGACTTGAAACCATTTGTTCAATCCATTTTGCGGACATCATTGAAGAAGGCTCTTGTATCTCTCCCATGCTGCGTGTAGTGACTTGTCTTTTTACGTCCGGAGTCCGGTAATGCTGGCGCGATACTTAGAAGTTCTGTCTAGTGGAAAGTGTTTTAGAAGGAATTGATCTACCATCTGGTCCCAAGTGGTGATGGTACCAGATGACAAAGATTCAAAATGGAAAGATTTTAAGTCTAATTTGATCTTTGAAGCATCCTTGTATTTTGAAAGTTTCACAAATTTAAAGAAATAGTGAAATATGAGAAAATGGGTCTTCGTCGAGAAGGCCATGAAATTGGATGGATTTTGTTATCATATGAATGATAATAGATTTGATTTCAAAGGTTTGAAGTATTTCGGGTAGTGCAACGCTATTGCCATAGCCGTCGAGTGTCAGTTAGCCATATTGGCTTATGTTTAGTTCATTGTCTAGTGCCGCCATCATAGATTCCTCTTGGTTTTCTTCAGTTGATATATGTACCATCATCTGGTTCTTCCTTAACACATTTGGTTTCTTTTCGTCCCCGCGTGCGTGTTCTTCGGTGAAAAGTGACGTTCGGGTTCAGAAATGGTGAAACGAAGTCAGGAGTAGATGTTGAGGAAACACATTAACTAAGAAAGTCAAAAGATATAAACGCAAAACTAAAACAAAGCTAAACGCAACTTATCAACTAGATAAATAAAAATTTAAAAATTAAAACTAAATCTAAAATTGGAAAATAAAGAGGATAGAAATTTTTTTTTTCCTTTTTGTTAAGATTTTTGTTAAGCTTTTAAATATATACACTATAAATAATGTTTAATAAAATACTTGGATTTTTTGTAAAATGTCACCATGTGTCCCCAAAAACTTGATGCGACGTGGGAGTAGTAGAAAACGTGTTAAGTTTTTCAAAGGTTTGTTCACACAATGTCTAGTTTTAAATTTATAAAAATGATTATTATCTTAACTAAACTACACTTAAATAGGCATGTGTACCCATCATATATATAGTAAAGTACATGTTAGAACTAAGTATTGATCCACATACACACTTGCTTGATTTTTAATACTAATTTGTTGTATTTATTTCAACCAGAAATGAATATCATAATAGTTTTGGTTTTGATAAGCAAGTTTAGGCAGAAATTAAAAACATAAATTAAAAGACAATTTTTTTGGGTTTTTATATTTTTAGATATAGGATCAAAGACTAAAGTGTATCATCTGGGTTTAAACTACTCTTAACTTTGATTTAACAATGAATTAGTAAACATGTAATATTAGCTTGCTATAGTGATTAAATGTGGGAATAATCTAGGACAAGATCAAGAACATTGTAAACAAGACAATAAAGAGGTTCAAGATGATCATATCTTGAATGAGGAAGATCCTAGCAACCAACATGAAATTCAAAGACAAGCTGAAAGAGAAGCAATATTTGAAAATTTGTTTCAAACCTTGAATATTGAACAAAATGGTGCATCTACCTCACCACAATATAATGAAGAAGCAACTGAATTTCATGATGCAACAACTGACTTGGTCATTGATGAACCTGATCTTAATGACACAAATCTTGACATAAATATGTCTACTGATGTGATAATACAATCCTTATATGTTGAAAGAAATCATCCACCTGAGAACATCATTGGGGATATCAATGATAGAGTAACAAGAAATGCATATGTATCTGGAAACATTTGTTTGTAAACCTGCTTTCTATCTTAAATTGAACCCAAGAACATTGTTCAAGATTTGAAAGACAATTGTTGGGTAGAAGCAATGCAAGAGGAGTTCGCTCAATTCAGAGATCTGCAAGTGTGGGAACTTGTAGAAAAGCCAAGAAATAGATATGCCATTGGAACCAAGTGGGTTTTCAGGAACAAGAGGGATGAGAGAGGAATTGTAATAAAGAACACAGCAAGACTTGTTGCATTGGGATGCTTACAAGAATAAGGAATTGACTTTGAGGAAGTATTTTCTCCTGTAGCAAGACTTGAAGCAATAAGAATTTTCTTAGCTTATGCTGCCTTAAAGAACATAAAAATATTCCAATTGGATGTCAAAATCTGCATTTTTGAAAGGAAAAATAGAAGAGGAGGTGTATGTGGCTCAACCACCAGGTTTTGTGGACCCTGATTATCCTAACATAGTAGATAAGTTAAATAAGGCTTTGTATAGATTGCATCAATCTCCAAGAGCTTGGTATGATGACTTATCAAGCCATCTTCTTGTTAATTGTTTCCAAAGAGATTTACTCCTACTTCAAGTCTATATGGATGATATTATATTTGGTTCAACAAATGAACAAATGTGTCTGGAATTTGAATAAGTGATGAAGTCCAAGTATAGCATGAGCTCTATGGGAGAAATGAACTTCCTTCTTGGACTAAAGGTTCAAGCCATCCACCCTTGGTTGAGACCAAAATAATATATTTTTCACCCACAAATTAAATCGATGCATCGGTCTAAAATATAAGTCCCAACAATCTCCCCCTTAGACCGATGCCATCGAATTTCTCCCATGATCACCTCATAACTCGTTGTCTTTCATTGAAATTCTCCCCCTCACGTTAAGCTTCTCCCATTGTTCATTTCGAATCATCACTCTTATACCACTTTTGGATATAGTTGTATGGGCATATGAACGAGGCTTTGAACTTCAAATATCAACTTCAAGTGACAAGGTTATCACAAAAAGAAATAAACTCATTGTGATCATCAAATAATCTTCCATTCTTCAAATCTGTTTCTTCCCCTATAAATTATCTTCAAACCATTCCCTGAATTAAGATAGCATTCAAGTTCAACCATAACCCGTTCTTGACTGTTCAAGTGACTATTTCATAGGAGGTTGAACTCTACTGATCATCCTTTCAACATTGTTGCTTGAGATGACTCTATCTTCTCATCCGTACTAGGAAATCGGAAAACTGACAAACGATGAAACATCTTTGAAAAATCTTGATCAACTTTTCCTTAACTCGAGTCTTTTACTTGATTTGAAGCATGTCATTTGCAATGAAATTCAAAGATTTTTACTCCCCCAAATTCGTTGCAATTGTCTTTAATAACCGTGTCTTCAAATCAAGTGTGGGTGAAACAATCTTGATCATCCTTACCAAGATTGTAAAAATCTCAGATAAACATATTCAAAAGTTGGTTGACACTTAATGTGATTAAATCCTTAAGCTTGGTCAACACTTTTTCTTCTAAAGCTCTTAATGAAGTCGTGAAATTGGATGAGGTTTGAATTCCGTAAGCTTGTTGATGATTGGAGAAAAATTACCAAAATACCCCTGGTATTTATCTTCCGTAGAGAACAGCATGGTCAAACGTTCAACGATACCAAAAATCTCAAAAGTTTCTTCAAAACTTTGAAATATTTCACAAACTCTGTTTCCTAGCACAAAGTGTGCTTGGGATCACTTTCCTAGCACAAAGTGTACTCGGAATAACATTCCTAGCACAAAGTGTACTCGGAGTAACTTTCCAAGCACAAAGTGTACCCGGAAAGCAAAACACTTGTGATTTTTCAATTTTAGCACTAGCACAAAGTTTACCCGGAAGCACTTTCCTAGCACAAAGTGTACCCGGAAATCAAAACACTTGTGATTTTTCAATTTTCAACGAGCACAAAGTGTGCTCGGAAGTACGAGTGTGCTCGGATTACTTAGTGCTCGGAAACAAAAGTGCGCTCGGATTACTTAGTGCTTTTTCATTTTCCACCAAACATGCTCGGGAGCAAAAGTGTGCCTAGGAGCAAGGGTATGCTCGACACAAACTCGAGTTTTCTCTTTACAAGCATAATTGTTCAAGACAAAACAAAGTATGCTCGAAAAAGAGTCTGCTCGAATAAATAACAAAGTTTGCTCGAGACTTAAAGAAGATAGTTTTATTGAGAAGATAAAGGACATGCTCTGGGTTTCACAAAGTGTGCTCGAATTTGATGTGCTCGATATACGATGTGCTCGAAATAACCTGTGCTTGAGCCAAACAAAGATGTGCTTGGGCAAAATACCTCATGTGCTCGAAGCAACACTTAGTCATTATTCATACTCGGGTCCAATCTTATTTGTTCATAGTGTGCTCGAGACATCAAAACTTCATTTCTGGGTCATCAATCACTGATTTTCCCTTGCAGAACCTGCTTGAATATTCACTTTGCATCTGCTGCAACAAACAATGATGAAATTGCCTTTAGCACCTGTTCATTCTTGACTTGTACATTCTCCTTATCAGTTTGTACCATCGGCCAATATTTTTCAACAAACGTCTACTGTTTGTGCAGCACGAGCACACAACACCTTAATTTTTCAAATCCAAAATCAAGTTTTGGCATCTGAAATAAATCATTGTAGCACCATCCAAGTCATCTCGAATTCAAAGAAACCTATCTTCATATCATAATAAACCTTTTCAGATCTAGAAATAATCAGATGAACAGTGTTGCCCCAAAACGAGCCAAATAACACTGTTACATTAGATCTGGACCGTTCTGACCAAATAAGCATGAAATTGATGTTGGATCTCCAAACGATTCATCAACCCAAACATCAATCCATATACTTTTCTCCGAGTCATCAAATAATTTCAAAACCCCCAAAAATAATTTCAACGAACTTCATCGTTTAATGTCCATGGTGGATTCAAGAGTGAAATGAATCAGTTCAGTGGTTAGTCTGAACGATTCGGTAACCCAGGCTCTGATACCAACTGACAGGTCCGAGCCCCGGTGCGGAAGCGTGAAGATAGTCCGAGCCCCGGTGCGGAAGCGTGAAGAAATTATCCGAATGATTCTCATTAAGATGAAACACTCATACATACGTTCATACATACAATCGATTAAGAAATATCAGCTACCACCAGGAGAGCTCATCCTGGAGGCGGAGAATCTCTCAAAGGGTTAAAACCCTAAATCTCACACATACATAATACAAAAACTCATACTTGACAAATGAATAAAAACATCTATTTATACTAGTCTAGCATGACTTGGTATTTAATCCATCCACCCTTGGTTGAGACCAAAATAATATATTTTTCACCCACAAATTAATTCGATGCATCGGTCTAAAATATAAGTCCCAACATACTTCATTACCATCCAAGGCTTACCATCAGCCCTCATGCCTCTTTCTTTGTCTTTGACTAACTTCCCTTTCTGTGGCTTCAGCAAATAAAACCTTTTCTCTTTCACACTTTCTTTCCACAGAATCCTTCCAACCCACCTTGCAAAGTTGTCATCGCTTCGATTAATCAATCTCAAATGTGCCAAATCTTTCACCTCGCACTCAGGGAAAGTGTTAAGCGATCTCAAAGCCTTCTTAAAGTACTCAATCCCATCATAACATTTTATCACAAATAACTTCAAGTGTTCTTCATACAACCAGCAAATGATACCTTTCTTTGACTCAGCATAGCCCTTGATATTGTAACTCTTCTTAAACATTGTTGGCACCGCGGGCTTCTTTGTCTTGAAAAACCACTGAGCACATCCTTCTTTCCATCTAGGCTTTTCTTCCCACTCAGACTCATCTGGTACACTTTCATCTTGACTCAGGTTCACCTTATCAACACTTGGAATATCATGCTCTACACCATCATCAACTATCTCCCCTTCTTCCAACTCGCTATCAATCTCTATCTGTTCCCCAGTTTTTCCAATCTCATCAGCCGTTAACACGGCATCACCTATCTCATCATCATCATTTCCCAACACCTCCTCATTATCTACAACCACCACATTCTCACCACCTGTATCACCTGACGGACCAGCAGACTCCCCTGAGATGTGGAAGTCCCAAGAGTTTGTTCAGTTCTTAGCAACTCACCATTCGCATCTTTCGACGCATTGGGATCATCGTCTTTGTCTGGCCTCTTCTTTGTTCTCAATTCATCAACCTTGCAGCTCGTCTCCCCCTGAGATGCTAAGAACTGTTTAAGAGCATCAAAGAGTTTACCGTGTTCAAGTAGAAGTGATGATTGTATCTGATTTTCTGCCACAAGCCGCTAAATAGCTTGTGTCTGGATGAGGTTGATCCGTGATAGTTCAGCAACTACCCATTCAAGAGCCGCAATTCGCTCGAAGTCAGACAAAGTAGAATCAAAATCAAACCGCATTTGAGAGATAACCTGAGCATACGGCGGTGGAATTCCCAAACTAGCTGGAGTGTCAGAGGTAGGCTGAAAAGTAACCGTGGGCGTTATTGAGACAGGTAACCCTGCAGTAGCAACCAATGTCGACTCAAAAAATCTAGCAACAACCTCCGATGGAGTAAGAGTCGGAGGCGGTAATGAAACAATCTCTGGAGCTGTAAACTGAAACATGGTTGGAGGAACACCAAAAGATGACGACGTGGTTACCAAAGGAACCCTTGAGGTTATAGGCGGTGTGAAAGTGAAGCAGCAAGTAACATAGTCATACCGGACAACGATGGTGGGGTAAAGCGAACAACCCTCGAACTTTCACCAACTCTAGAGCTTTCACCAACCCTTCCCTTATTTGATCGTCGTACCAGCCGATATAGATCCTCCTCATAATCTGATTCACTGTCATCTGCGTATTTCTTTCGCTTGCCATGAATCCTTTCTTGTGTGGCAAGGATTTGTTGTGCTTCAACGATATCGTCAGTAGAGGAGTCAGAGTCAGTTCTTTCAAAATCCGCAAGAGATGTAGCGACCATGGAAACATGTACACCAGACGCCTCAGCTACTGAGGCTTGAACTTCAGCAGCCGGATCAATCCGTTCCATATCAAAGAATCCTTGTCCTCCAAAGGCGGCTTCAAGATCAACCTGTTCTTCTGGAGCTGCAACAGGATCAGCAGGCGGTGCTTGCGGTACCACGGGTGGTGGTTGAACCACAGGAGGTGGTTGAGGGATATTAGCCTGTTGTGGTGGTGGATCCATAAACTCATCTTCCGGATGAGCAACATATGCAGGGTTCACTAAATAACCAAACAAGGCAGTGTGCCTCGGACGAAGGTCAGATTTGCTACGAGCACTTGATGACTTACATTGCGCAAAGATTCTCTTAGACACACTTTCCATATACGAAATAGGACGTCGTTGTGGCAGATTAGGAGTTACATGATTCAGAATCATCTGTAGGAATCTTGGATACATAAAAAATCTTTCTCGTGCAACAGCACGTCTCTGACGATCAATCTCATAAAAAATCATCTGGTTAAAACTATAAGGCTTGTTGTAGGTTAAAGCAGTCATAGCCGATTGCATCGTCGCCCCCATTCCATCTGTACCGGCTTTGCGACCAGAAATGCACATTATCATCACATGCATCAGAAACCTCCACTGATCTAACAGAAACCCCTTTCGTCTCTGAGAATCTTCTAAAGGACCCGAGCACCCCATACGAACAAAAGCACCATTTCGGAAATTGGCCGAAAAGATATAAACGCAAAACTAAAACAAAGCTAAACGCAACTTATCAACTAGATAAATAAAAATTTAAAAATTAAAACTAAATCTAAAATTTGAAAATAAAGAGGATAGAAATTTTTTTTTCTTTTTTGTTAAGATTTATGTTAAGCTTTTAAATATATACACTATAAATAAGGTTTAATAAAATACTTGGATTGTTTGTAAAATGTCACCATGTGTCCCCAAAAACTTGATGCGACGTCGGAGTAGTAGAAAACGTGTTAAGTTTTTCAAAGGTTTGTTCACACAATGTCTAGTTTTAAATTTATAAAAATGATTATTATCTTAACTAAACTCCACTTAAATAGGCATGTGTACCCATCATATGTATAGTAAAGTACATGTTAGAACTAAGTATTGATCCACATACACACTTGCTTGATTTTTAATACTAATTTGTTGTATTTATTTCAACCACAAATGAATATCATAATAGTTTTGGTTTTGATAAGCAAGTTTAGGCAGAAATTAAAAACATAAATTAAAAGACAATTTTTTTGGGTTTTTATATTTTTAAATAGAGGATCAAAGATTAAAGTGTATCATCTGGGTTTAAACTACTCTTAACTTTGATTTAACAATGAATTAGTAAACATGTGATATTAGCTTGCTATAATGATTAAATGTCTGAATAATCTAGGACAAGATCAAGAACATGGTAAACAAGACAATCAAGAGGTTCAAGATGATCATATCTTGAATGATGAAGATCCAAGCAACCAACATGAAATTCAATGACAAGCTGAAAGAGAAGCAAGATTTGAAAATTTGTTTCAAACCTTGAATATTGAACATAATGGTGCATCTACCTCACAACAAAATAATGAAGAAGCACCTGAATTTCATGATGCAACAACTGACTTGGACATTGATGAACCTGATCTTAATGACACAAATCTTGAGACAAATATGTCTACTGATGTGATAATACAATCCTTATATGTTGAAAGAAATCATCCACCTGAGAACATCATTGGGGATATCAATGATAGAGTAACAAGAAATGCATATGAATCTGGAAACATTTGTTTGTAAACCTACTTTCTATCTCAAATTGAACCCAAGAACATTGTTCAAGCTTTGAAAGACAATTGTTGGGTAGAAGCAATGCAAGAGGAGTTCGCTCAATTCAGAGATCTGCAAGTGTGGGAACTTGTAGAAAAGCCAAGAAATAGATAAGCCATTGGAACCAAGTTGGTTTTCAGGAACAAGAGGGATGAGATAAGTTAAATAAGGCTTTGTATAGATTGCATCAATCTCCAAGAGCTTGGTATGATGACTTATCAAGCCATCTTCTTGTTAATTGTTTCCAAAGAGATTTACTCCTACTTCAAGTCTATATGGATGATATTATCTTTGGTTCAACAAATGAACAAATGTGTCTGGAGTTTGAATAAGTGATGAAGTCCAAGTACAGCATGAGCTCTATGGGAGAAATGAACTTCTTTCTTGGACTAAAGGTTCAAGCCATCCACCCTTGGTTGAGACCAAAATGATATATTTTTCACCCACAAATTAATTCCATGCATCGGTCTAATATATAAGTCCCAACAATCTCCCCCTTAAACCGATGCCATCGAATTTTTCCCATGATCACCTCATAACTCGTTGTCTTTCATTGAAATTCTCCCCCTCACGTTAAGCTTCTCCCTTGTTCATTTCGAATCATCACTCTTATATCACTATTGGATATAGTTGTATCGGCATATGAACGAGGCTTTGAACTTCAAATATCAACTTCAAGTGACAAGGTTATCACAAAAAGAAAATAAACTCATTGTGATCATCAAATAATCTTCCATTCTTCAAATATGTTTCTTCCCCTGTGAATTATCTTCAAACCATTCCCTGAATTAAGATAGCATTCAAGTTCAACCATAACCCGTTCTTGACTGTTCAAGTGACTAATTCATAGCTGGTTGAACTCTACTGATCATCCTTTCAACATTGTTGCTTGAGATGACTCTATCTTCTCATCCGTACTAGGAAATCTGAAAACTGACAAACGATGAAATATCTTTGAAAAACCTTGGATTATTAATCTTGATCAACTTTTCCTTAACTCGAGTCTTTTACTTGATTTGAAGCATGTCATTTGCAATGAAATTCAAAGATTTTTACTCCCCCAATTTTGTTGCAATTGTCTTTAATAACCGTGTCTTCAAATGAAGTGTGAGTGAAACAATCTTGATCATCCTTACCAAGATTTTAAAAATCTTAGATAAACATATTCAAAAGTTGGTTGACACTTAATGTGATTAAATCCTTAAGCTTGGTCAACACTTGTTCTTGTAAAGCTCTTGATGAAGTCGTGAAATTGGATGAGGTTTGAATTCCATAAGCTTGTTGATGATTGGAGAAAAATTACCAAAATACCCCTAGTATATATCTTCCGTAGAGAACAGCTTGGTCAAACGGTCAACGGTACCAAAAATCTCAAAAGTTTCTTCAAAACTTTGAAATATTTCACAAACTCTGTTTCCTAGCACAAAGTGTGCTTGGAATCACTTTCCTAGCACAAAGTGTACTAGGAATAACTTTCCTAGCACAACGTGTACTCGGAGTAACTTTCCTAGCACAAAGTGTACCCGGAAAGCAAAACACTGGTGATTTTTCAATTTTAGCACTAGCACAAAGTTTACCCGGAAGCACTTTCCTAGCACAAAGTGTACCCGGAAATCAAAACACTTGTGATTTTTCAATTTTCAACTAGCACAAAGTGTGCTCGGAAGTATGAGTGTGCTCGGATTACTTAGTGCTCGAAAACAAAAGTGTGCTCGGATTACTTAGTGCTTTTTCATTTTCCACCAAACATGCTCGGGAGCAAAAGTGTGCTCGGGAGCAAGGGTGTGCTCGACACAAACTTGAGTTTTCTCTTCACAAGCATAATTGTTCAAGACAAAACAAAGTATGCTCGAAAAAGAGTCTGCTCGAATAAATAACAAAGTGTGCTCGAGACATAAAGAAGATAGTTTTCTTGAGAAGACAAAGGACATACTCTGGGTTTCACAAAGTGTGCTCGAATTTGATGTGCTCGATATAAGATGTGCTCGAAATAACCTGTGCTTGAGCCAAAAAAGATGTGCTTAGGCAAAACACCTCCTCTGCTCGAAGCAACACTTAGTCATTTTTCATACTCGGGTCCAATCTTATTTGTTCATAGTGTGCTCGAGACATCAAAACTTCATTTCTGCGTCATCAGTCACTGATTTGCCCTTGCAGAACCTGCTCGAATATTCACTTTGCATCTGCTGCAACAAACAATGATGAAATTGCCTTTAGTACCTCTTCATTCTTGACTTGTACATTCTCCTTATCAGTTTGTACCATTGGCCAATATTTTTCAACAAACATCTACTGTTTGTGCAGCACAAGCACACAACACCCTAATTTTTCAAATCCAAAATAAAGTTTCGGCATCTGAAATAAATCATTGTAGCACCATCCAAGTCATCTCGAATTCAAAGAAACCTATCTTCATATCATAATCAACCTTTTCAGATCTAGAAATAATCAGATGAACAGTGTTGCCCCAAAACGAGCCAAATAACACTGTTACATTAGATCTGGACCGTTCTGACCAAATAAGCATGAAATTGATGTTGGATCTCCAAACGAGTCATCAACCCAAACATCAATCCATATACTTTTCTCCGAGTCATCAAATAATTTCAAAACCCCCAAAAATAATTTCAACGAACTTCATCGTTAAACGTCCATGGTGGATTCAAGAGTGAAATGAATCAGTTCAGTGGTTAGTCTGAACGATTCGGTAACCCAGGCTCTGATACCAACTGACAGGTCCAAGCCCCGGTGTGGAAGCGTGAAGATAGTCGGTATTAGACAACGGTGTGGAGCTCGGATCTGGGGTTAGGATCGAATCTCACTCGTATTCACTCTAGAAAGATGTTTGGACGGATGTGGTGTATTAGAGAGAGCCTGATTTGATTAACAATCAACAATAAAGTAGGATGAACAATTGTAATCAAAACACAAACAAGATATAAATTGTAGTATGATTAATATTATCCGAATGATTCTCATTAAGATGAAACCTTCATACATACGTTGATACATACAATCGATTAAGAAATATCAACCTCCACTAGGAGAGCTCATCCTGAAGGCGGAGACTCTCTCAAAGGGTTAAAACCCTAAATCTCACACATACACAATACAGACACTCATATTAGACAAATGAATAAAAACATATATTTATACTAGTCTAGCATGACTTGGTCTTCAATCCATCCACCCTTGGTTGAGACCAAAATAATATATTTTTCACCCACAAATTAATTCGATGCATCGGTCTAAAATATAAGTCCCAACATACTTCATTACCATCAAAGGCTTACGATCAGCCCTCATGCCTCTTTCTTTGTCTTCGACTAACTTCCCTTTCTCTGGCTTCAGCAACGAAAACCTTTTCTCTTTCACACTTTCTTTCCACAGAATCCTTCCAACCCACCTTGCAAAGTTGTCATCGCTTCGATTAATCAATCTCAAATGTGCCAAATCTTTCACCTCGCACTCAGGCAAAGTGTTAAGCGATCTGAAAGCCTTCTTAAAGTACTGAATCCCATCATAACGTTTTATCACAAATAACTTCAAGTGTTCGTCATGCAACTAGCAAACGATACTTTTCTTTGACTCAGCATAGCCCTTGATATTGTAACTCTTCTTAAAAATTGTTGGCACCGCGGGCTTCTTTGTCTTGAAAAACCACTGAGCACATCCTTCTTTCCATCTAGGCTGTTCTTCCCACTCAGACTCATCTGGTACACTTTCATCTTGACTCAGGTTCACCTTATCAACACTTGGAATATCATGCTCTACACCATCATCAACTATCTCCCCTTCTTCCAACTCGCTATCAATCTTTATCTGTTCCCCAGTTTTTCCAATCTCATCAGCCGTTAACACGTCATTACCTATCTCATCATCATCATTTCCTAACACCTCTTCATCATCTACAACCACCACATTCTCACCACCTGTATCGCCTGACGGACCAGCAGACTCCCCCTGAGATGTGGAAGTCCCAAGAGTTTGTTCAGTTCTTAGCAACTCACCACCTGCATCATTCGACGCATTGGGATCATCGTCTTTGTCTTGCCTCTTCTTTGTTCTCAATTCATCACCCTTGCAGCTCGTCTCCCCCTGAGATGCTAAGAACTGTTTAAGAGCATCAAAGAGTTTACCGTTTTCAAGTAGAAGTGATGATTGTATCTGATTTTCTGCCACAAGCAGCTGAATAGCTTGTGTCTGGATGAGGTTGATCCGTGATTGTTCAGCAACTACCTGTTCAAGATCCGCAATTCGCTCGAAGTCAGACAAAGTAGAATCAAAATCAAACCGCATTTGAGAGATATCCTGAGCATACAGTGGTGGAATTCCCAAACTAGCTGGAATGTCAGAGGTAGGCTGAAAAGTAACCGTGGACGTTATTGAGACAGGTAACCCCGCAGTAGCAACCAATGTCGACTCAACAAATCTAGCAACAACCTCCGATGGAGTAAGAGTCGGAGGTGGTAATGAAACAATCTCTGGAGCTGTAAACTGAAACGTAGTTGCAGGAACACCAAAAGATGACGATGTGGTTACCAAAGGAACCCTTGAGGTTATAGGCGGTGTGAAAGTAGAAGCAGCCGGTAACATAGTCATACCGGACAACGATGGTGGGGAATAGCGAACAACCCTCGAACTTTCACCAACTCTAGAGCTTTCACCAACCCTTCCTTTATTTGATCGTCGTACCAGCCGATATAGATCCTCCTCATAATCTGATTCACTGTCATCTGAGTCTTTCTTTCGCTTGCCATGAATCCTTTCTTGTCTGGCAAGGATTTGTTGTGCTTCAACGATATCGTCAGTAGAGGAGTCAGAGTCAGTTCTTTCAAAATCCGCAAGAGATGTAGCGACCATGGAAACATGTACACCAGACGCCTCAGCTGCTGAGGCTTGAACTTCAGCAGCCGGATCAATCCGTTCCATATCAAAGAATCATTTTCCTCCAAAGGCAGCTTCAAGATCAACCTGTTCTTCTGGAGCTGCAACAGGATCAGCAGGCGGTGCTTGCGGTACCATGGGTGGTGGTTAAACCACAAGAGGTGGTTGAGGGATATTAGCCTGTTGTGGTGGTGGATCCATAAACTCATCTTCCGGAGGAGCAACATATGCAGGGTTCACTAAATAACCAATCAAGGCAGTGTGCCTCGGACGAAGGTCAGGTTTGCTACGAGCACTTGATGACTTACATTGCGCAAATATTCTCTTAGACACACTTTCCACATACGAAATAGGACGTCGTTGTGGCAGATTAGGAGCTACATGATTCAGAATCATCTATAGGAATCTTGGATACATAAAAAATCTTTCCCGTGCAACAGCACGTCTCTGACGATCAATCTCATAAAAAATCATCTAGTTAAAACTTAAGGCTTGTTGTAGGTTAAAGCAGTCATCGCCAATTGCATCGTCGCCCGCATTCCATCTGTACCGGCTTTGCTACCAGAAATGCACACTATCATCACATGCATCAGAAACCTCCACTGATCTAACAGAAACCCCTTTCGTCTCTGAGAATCTTCTAAAGGACCCTAGTACCCCATACGAACAAAAGCACCATTTCGGAAAGTGGCCGAAAAGTCTGTGGGGTCATTAGTAGTTTCAACCCCCAACTGTAAAGCTACCCTTATTTGATCAGATGAGAACTGTGTCACTTGATTATTAACAGTGGCACGCATAACCGGAGGTTCAACCCTACAATCATATTCAACGGTTCTCTAAAAGTCTTCAATATTTAGTAGGGAAATGGGAAGAGTAGTAGTAATGGCGTGAAAAATACGTGAGCGAATGAGAAAAGAAATGATCTCACGATAATCGTCTATCCCATGAGCATCCGGATCCAAAGTAATATACATGTTGTGACCCGGAAAGAACTGTCTGTTATTATCTCCACCTTCATCACCACCAGCGCCACCAGCACCTGCTACAACAACCATCTCTGCAAAACAACCAAACCAAGTTAGATCTGTGCATCAGCAGACCACAACTTCGCCCTGCATGGTACAGGCGAAGTTATGGCTTAGGCGATGTTAAATGACTGGCGAAGTTACATTAACTTCGCTAGGAACCCTATCTTCGCCATATACAGCGGCGCAAGATTTACACCCAATAAATGCAATGATTGGCCGATCAGAAAGAAGAAATAGGACAAAGGTAATGCGACTGACATAAACAATAACCCATTATCACTAAAAAGGATTTTCGAATTGGACCGACAAAGTAGTAAGGGTTTGGTACACAAAAGAGATCATAACAGATTATTTAGAAACCGATTAACCTTAAACAATATGGATTATGTGTTCCTCCGACCGGACCAACCTATTTTATGGATCAAAATTGACAAACACAAGGTTCGATTTAACTAGCAAGTTCGCCGAGGGTTTTTGAAGTTTAAAGGTTTTGACTAAAATTGACCACCGATTTCCCTTATATACATCGAAAACCCAGCAGTGAAGTTATGGTTAACTTCGA
This sequence comes from Bidens hawaiensis, assembly GCF_021521415.1. Lineage (NCBI taxonomy): Eukaryota > Viridiplantae > Streptophyta > Magnoliopsida > Asterales > Asteraceae > Bidens > Bidens hawaiensis. The sequence goes on along the minus strand of NW_027502016.1, from coordinate 22,973 downwards.
CATGTTTATAACTTCGCCTAGGGTCAACCACTTGGTCAACTTCGCTTATTTGTTAACATCGCCCAAAGGCAACTGCGCTTAAAAGACAACTTCGCCCATTTGGAAAGTTCGCACATTATTTAACCCAAACACAACTTTGCTAATTATATAACTTCACTTGTCACAACTTCGCAGAAACCCTATATGTTCTCTGAAACCCTAGTATGGGTGACGACAACATCGCCTGAAGAACAATGGAGTTTTGCAGGTTTAGTTAGGTCGATTACGAGGGACGCGAAGGTGGCTTGAAGGTCTAATTGATGAGTGATGAGGAGCAAACGATAAAAACGAGGTATTTCAATGTAAACTCGTTCCGCGAATGGTCTAACGGAACGATTTTGACACCCGTGTGATAATCCCGAACCACACAATCACGAGCAAAATGCTCTGATACCAATTGTAGGTTCCCAGCCGGATGTACACAGAAGTATGTCATAACACGAGGGTGCGGAATCCCCACGTATACGATACGAGTGTCGAGATGATTAATACCTTGAATATAAGCAAAAACACAAGAACATAAGATAATACTTGATATATTGCTAACACGTGATTCTGAGAATCACACAAACAAATCGTTCAAAAAAATTTTTTCAAGACAGCCGAAGTTAAGAGTATATAAAGCTCGACAACTTCGCCTAACATACTAGGCAAAGTTGTCATAACTTCGTTGTTCTTCAAGTTCGCCCAAAGCATGGCGAACATATAAGAAACAATATTCAACGTAAAACAAACAATCTAAACGATTACAGACACAAATAAACACGAGATACTGAACTACTGACATCATGCACCAACATTGGATCTATGATGTATCTGACTGCTTCAAGGCCAGACATCATGTTTGTTGTGTGTGTTTGTGCAAGATTCCAATCAATTCCAAAGATGTCTCACATGACTACTGTCAAGAGGATTTTTAGATACTTGAATGGGACACCTGATTTGGGGATATGGTACCCAAAGAACCATGCCTTTGATCTAATTTCTTATACTGATAGGGATTATGATGGCTGCAACATGAGTGGAAAGTCCACATCTGGAGGTTGTCAATTTCTGGGAGACAGGCTGGTGTCATGGCAATACAAGAAACAAACTATAGTGTCCATCTCAACTGCTAAAGCTGAGTATATTGCTGCATCTGCCTGTTGTGCACAAGTTCTTTGGATTCAAAATCAGATGCTGGATTATGGTTTGAATTTCTTGAACACCCCTGTCTTTATTGATAATATTGCTGCATTGTTTATTGTTAAGAATCCGGTTCAACACTCCAAGACCAAGCACATTAAAATCAGACATCATTTCATTAGGGATTGTAGTGAAAAAGGTCTGATTGAAATGAAATGAGTTGATACAAGTGATAATTAGGCTGACCTATTTACCAAGCTACTTGATAAAACCATATTCCACTTTCTTCTGAAATCCCTGGGCATTATCAACACTTATGAGGCCTGATTGATGATGTGTGCTCATTTTGTTAATTGACTATCTTTAGGAAGGTCTTGATAAGTGTTTGTGTGTTTGATATGTGAAACTATTTTTGATTTCAACTTATCAGTGATTTGAATGATTATTAGTGTGACTTTGGTATCTTTGATACTTAGGACAATGATCTGTGAATGTGTGTGATATCAGGATAAGTATTTGAAATGATCAATTTATGTGCTTATCTGATGCTTTTAAATTGTGTAGGAGGTAGGCGAATAGAGGCGAATAGAGGCAACCATGGCTCAACATGAAATAATAATAATTGATGATCTTATAAGAGCAAGCCCGCAACTGCAAGATAACATGGAGAACCCCATTCACTTCAACACCGATCTATTATTAATGATATTCCAAACCACAATGGGATATCAGGGTGACGTCCACGAGGGAAATTTCAAGAAGGGCATGATCCCTAACATATACCAGTTTTTAATACATCATATAGTGCAAGGTTTTTGACCAAGGAAAGGATCATGAACTCTTATGGGTCATGTCCTTGCTAATGCCACCGTGCTTGTCATCTTCAGACATCCATTCAATTTTTCAAAGATGATCTTTGAGGGCTTAGCCGCGAAGTTGAGGAAGGAGGATAAAGCTAATTTTCTGACATATCTGAGATTTCTGCAAATAATCTTCAACAGGTTATTACCAGATTTGCCAACCATTAGCATTACACACATTTTGCAAGACCCAAATTTTTATAAAAGAATAGCGAAGTTGGGTCCCATAAGCCGTTTCAAACCTGATGTAGAGTTTGGCATATTATCTTAGTTATTGGACAACAATTTGGCTATCATGCATGTTCCAGACTTAACGACTGAGGAGGAAGATGATGAGAGTGATGATGAGTTAGATTATGATTCTGCCGATGATAATAATGATGGAGGAGCAGGAGATGAAGATAGAGGTGATGGAGAAAACATTGGAGGAAATATAATTGATGAAGTTGATGATGCATTAGCACAGGGGGAGAACTTAAACCACCCCTTACCTACACCACCAGCCACACCAATTATCCCACCCCAACAAACACCATCCCCACCACCACAAAATGAACCTTATATAGCATCCCCATCTATCCAGACACAATCACCACCTAGCCATCCCACCTCAAGACCAAAACCCAAACCCAAAGCCCACCTCAAGACCAAAACATTAACCAAAACCAACCCATTATCCCACTCCAAGACCTACCCTTTCATGAACTATACATTCCACAACATGTCCCTTTTCACTTATTTAACCCGCCAAACACACCATTCCAATCCCCAACCCATTCCCAGACCTTAGACCAACACAACCAACCAACCTTTGAAATTATACAAACCCACAAAACCTTACCATCAAAACAAAACATAAATCCTTTACCCTCCATAAGCACTAATATCATTGAAAGCCCAAGCCCACCCAATGAACCCATCCAACCCCAAACTAGTATACCTGATCCATTCTCTGACCACCAACCCGTTCCCCTTCCCCTGGTGCTTATTTATCTAAACGAAATTTGGATCAAGTGGTGGAAAATGTTGATTTGAGAAGGAGGAATGTTGCATTGTTTAAGGAAAAAAAGATGATGAAGGCACAGTTGGCACATGCTCTAAACAAAATTCAAACCCCTAGAGGTTAAGGTTGAGAATACCTCAACTATACCAAAACAAGGGGAGAATTTTTTTGTTTCCTCTGTTGCTATTGTTGATGAGGTGAGAAATGAAGCTGATGAGGAAAATGTACAGAAAACTCTGTGCAGTTTGAATGGATAAAGTGATGAGGAGAGTATTGAAGAGAGGGGAATAGATGATGATGGTTATGAAGGAGATAAATCAGACGGTGGAGAACAGGAGTATGATGTAGAGGATGTGATAACTAAGAAGAGGAATGTTGATGATGAGGTAGTTGAGAAGGAGATGAATATTGATGTGAATGTGGAAGATGTGCAAACTGAAAATATCTTTACCCCTGAAGCCATAGCAACTGATGCTATTGGTACTGAAACTCTAACAGATGTTGTAATAGATGTAGGAGGAGATACTGAAGAGTTGGTATTAACTGATGAAGATGTAAATGATGAAACCTCAAATTTGAATAAGGGTGATGATATAGATGAAAAGATGAGAGATTTGTTGAATGATATTTACAACTTTCCCAATGAATCTGATGAGATGAGGGAATCTGAGGAAGAGTGGAGGAAGGCCAGGGGCAAATCTATAGCTGAAAATGAAGAACAATTTCAGCCCTTGGACTCTACAAACAAGAGATCAATTGATGATGTACCGGATGTAAATGAAACTGATGAACAAGCTGCCAAAAGGCATGTTGATACCTTGTTTGAAATATTGGAGAGAGAGAGAGAGAGAGAGAGAGAGAGAGAGGATTGCAAGATCCTTGACTGAGGAAGAGTTTGTGCAACAAGAGACCATGTTAGAGGAAGCTCATATAGTGAAAACACTGAATGAAGAAGGTGAAATTGAACAAGTGGCAACTGAGGGACTGATAAAATTGAAGCAAATTGAAGAGGTTGATAATACCTTAGCCATGGTAATGTATTAGTTTAAGCAAGCTCAACCTGAAAAACAGCTGGTAGCAGATCAAGCTGGAGAGTCTGTGACAAGAATTGCAACCAAAGCTTGGATCAAGGAGGTTGAAAAAGATTTTGAGAAAAACCCTGATGAATGGGATTATGATAAGGTTAGAAGCAAGTTTGGAAAGATATATACAAGGAAAAGGAAAAGGGCTGACAATGCTAATAAAGATGAATATGATGTGAAAAGTCCCAAAGCTGTGAAGAGCCCTATTATTGATGACTAGTAGAGTGCCTGCGCGATGCTACGACGAACAATAGTTAAAGGTTTTTAACGAGCTAATATAATCCAAACAAGGGCTAGCTCTAACTGGACTCGAACTTCATTGCAAGCTGAATTGGCTAGGCTTCAAATTAAACTTGAGATGGTATGCTTGACTGTCAGTGTATGATTTGTTGTCCACAGCTGGTCGAATAAGTTAAGGGTAGTTTAGTTTTTATGTTTAATGTAATATGGCTCATTCGCTAGGCATGTTTAGCGAATGAGGTCCATTCATTATAGATTAAGCTCATTCGCTAAGGGATTTAGCAAATGAAGGCTCATTCGTTAATGTAATGTCCATTCGCTGGGCATGTTTAACGAATGGAAGGTCATTCTCTATGGGAAACCTTATTCGTTAGGTGTGTCTAACGAATGAGAGACCTCGTTCATTAGTGATGATTAACGAATGAGGGTAGCTTATAAATAGGCATTTCCTAATGAATATACATAGATATCTATGCCATATTTATTCTCCGTTTAACGTTACCATGTCGAATTCTCTATAGGCTTAACTTATGTAATGTATGAACAACAACGTATATCAATAAAGTATTGTTAAAGTAATCGTCTCGTGTAGGTATCATGTTATGAGATTAGATCTTGCAAGAGGACCATACATTTTCTCATTGACTCATATTGGCTCAACTTTACAATTTATTATCATAAATATCACACATATAACTTAATCATATCGATGGATTAACTCTAAGACTTTACTTAACCAAAAAGTTGAGTAAGGCAGTTGCTTGTTATAAGGACTGAACTCATGTTTATAGAATATATAGTCTCTCCCATATTGTTTCTCCATTCATATGTACAGAGAAACAATAATAAATATTTAACGTTAAACAAAAAGATAAATTATTTATAAGATTTCTAATGTGTTTTAACACTTGTATTTACATAAACTATTGAACTTTATATGCATTTATATTGTTCTCCTCCTTAAACGAGAACCTAAATTAAGCATAATTCTTCAACATTTAAAACATTGATAACTTTTCTCCACGATATTATTATATAAAAAACAACACCATAATATCAAGCATCTAAAAAAACTACATTAAGTATTTTCTTTTCTAAAAAAACAAACCACTTTTTTTTTTGCTATACTACTTTTTAAAAGAAAAAAAATGATTTTCTTTATACCTAGGTGTGTTGTGCGTATAATAAGTGTGATTATAGTCATGCGTAATTATGAAAATATGTTGTGTAATTATCATAGAAGGTGTGTAACTATCTTTCTTTATGCGTAATTATGTGAATGCAAAATTGCAACATATATTGCGTGATTATGTACGTGTCAAAATGGGTTGGTGTTATTTTCAAACGGGTTAGAATTAGGTGGTGTTATTTTCCAACTGATCAGAATAGGTTGATATGGCATTCACAACCCGACGTTAGTAGGCGTGTCAGGCTCGCTATGCGCGTCAAACAACATTGGAACAAACACAAACCCACATCAGTCGCATAAAGCAATATCAAACTTGTAATCAATGTCGATACACATGTAACTAAGGCACATCGACCACATAGTTGTTACCGGTACGAGCATAACTTGACGACCATAAACGCATAATGCATCATCGGATGCGTAACCAGATTCGGTACCTGGGTAACCCGCGCTTGAACGCATGAAATCTAACGTCGCCACGTGTGTAAAGCGGCATCTGACTCGTAACCGATGTCGGTACGCATGTAACCCGACATCAAACGCTTAACCAGTGTCGGTGTAACCCTACGATGTTAAACACCTTGCCAGAACCCAGTTGTCGGCCGTAAATCGTATTCGTGTAGCATGCGAATTTTTTAAAATTTACAAAGTATAGCATTACTATACTCAAATTAAAGAGAACAAAATTCTCGTTTTTATGGTGTAGTTTCTTTTTTTAAATATTAACGTATGAAATAATTATGATCTTTTAAAAATCGAGAGGGGTAGTTGGTTTTACTTGAGGGGCCAAAAATATAATTATTGTTTATATAGTAAAAGTTGATAAAATTGAGGGGCCAAGATGTAAGTATTGATTGAAAGACATCTTTACCCTTAAAAAGAAGTTAAGACATGCATTAAGACTTGTAAACTTAGCAATATTTATTGGACCTCTTAACTTTTAAGAGGTCCTTCACTCACTCTTTATATATAGTAGAGATGTGGAAAGGACGGAGTACATTGTTGAAAGTCCTAAGGGAAATCCTGTCAAGGTTGTTCCTTTGCAGACCTATAAGCCTTATGATGAGCCTGGTATGAATGAACCACGGATTGAGGCTCTTGAAGAATGTACTAAAGAGGATGATGATATTGTTGACTCCCCAAAAATTGAAATGATAGAAGAACACATGGAGAATATACAGACTATGTTGGACAATGCAAGGAGGAATCATCCTTAGATTGTTAAACTAATCAAGCATGGTTACAAGTATGAGACCCTGGCTCCTATGTCTGATGAGGAGCTGCAGGAGTTAATTGATGGTGAATTGAGAGATATCAAAAGGAAGATGGAGAAGAATAACTCTGACTCAATAAAATATAGAAACTATTTGAAGATGCATGGGTTGTTTGATAATTACTTTAGTACGATGAGGTTTGATGAATTAGAAAACCGCTACAATTTGCCTGTTGAAAGAATAAAGAAAGAGGAGCTGGAAATATTGAAGAAAGCTGGTAACCTGAATGAAAGACTTGAAAATTTGTATGCCAAGTTTGATGGAAAATGCAAGTTGCTTGATGAAACATGTATACTTTTGTGAGTTGGTTGACAGTCTAAGCCGAGAACAAGTTGAAACACACCAAAAAAGAATTTCAAGAAAAATCAACTTTGAAAGAACAAACAAAAGACCAAGAATTGTGACTTTAGCTGAGAAGGAAGAGGCCTAGAAAAACAAGAAATGGGAGGATGAACAGCTGAAACTTCTTGATAGATTGAAGGAAGCTAGAGGAAGAACTGGAGAAACCTAAAGAATGAGCAGAATAGAAAAGCTAGCCTTATTCAATTCTGAAAAAGGAAAGGATAAGCAAAAAAAGGTTTAATCTTCAAAAGCTTCCAAGGTTCCTCCAATTGTGTTTGTGAAACTGGAATAAGTTGAACACTATGAGACATGGGAAGATGAGAACAAAATCAAGACCCTTAAAGGGTTGATGCTGAGTAAGGGTATGGCTGAAGGGGTGTTTGAAAATCTTGGCAAAGACTAGCTGAAGAACTTATTTTATACTGAGAAAGCATAATGGGAGCAAATAGAGGTTGAACAAAGATACCTCAGGAACTTTGAATGCGGACCAAGGGGAGAAAGATTTATCCATGATGGTCAATTAGGTGATGAGGAGGTGATGGGCATGATCACTAAGCTTTCCAAAGTAGGATGAGAAAATTTTCTTGATTTAATGATGATGCCCAAGGAGATGGTAACAACTATGTTTGAAAAGAGATTTGGGCATGTTAGGGCCACTGTTCCTAAGAAGAAACCTACTTCTAGGCCCTCAGTAGTAAGTGTCCCAATTCCTATCACTAGAGCCTCTCACCAAAGACAATAAAGGCCACCTTTAGATGTGGACCTACCAAAGAGGCTGCTCTTTGATTCTCAGTCTGACACTCTTAAAGTAATCATGTCTAGTGGTGAGTTGAAGGAAGTAATATACAGAGATGATTTCCTGCAGTTCAAGAGGGAGCAGCTGGCTGAGATGACAACTATGAAACAGTATGACTACTATGACAGGCATAGATTTGGTGGGAGACAAAGAAATGACTTATCTAAACATCTCAAAGACCAGGCTACAAAGGGGTTCCTTATGCTTAACAATAAGAGGGAATGGGAACTCTCTCAGTTTGAAACAAACAAAAGGTTGAAGAGGATGAGGGAGGTCAAGTACACTGAAGAAACATTCAAAACAAAGAACAAAAGCAAGAACCCTCTTGAAACTATGATGGAATGTATCAATATGAGGTGGCAGATGACAAGGCCGAACTGTGAAGTCAAAAGAAATGGAAGGATTACAAATAATGACTTTGATGATAAAGATGAATCCTTCATTCTCAGAAACTCTGATGGACGGGCCTTGGGCAACATAAAGAAGGACGCTGACTTGGAATACCTGCATGTGGAAGATCAAAATGACATTATCAATTGGACTGTTCCCATTGATCATCCAAATCAAACTCAGTTATTCATCTTCAAGGAAAGTGCCGCAAGTGTCAGGTTGGCTAGAAGAGAAGAAGTTTCAATCTCAAGAAGATAAAGATTATTTTTCTAGCTTAGGTTTTCTTTCTAATGTCCATGGGACAGAATTTACAACTTGTAATGTTCTTTGATTATGTTATGTAATTTCCTTTAAAATTTGATGTCTATTTGGCTAAGCGTATGTAACCATGGAGGTGTTTTGGTACAGCTGAGGTGTTCCAATCTAGGAGAGATTGTTGGGTCGAAGATTTTACAAGAAAAGAGATTGGAATCTTCTCAACACTCTCTGAAAATGGCTAAGTATGGACATCAAGCACACTTAGGCCTCCGAGCAAGCTTTTACTTATCCTAGCAAGGTATTTTGCCTATCGGGTAAGGTTATCTTCTAGAACTCCTCTTAAGTGTCAATCTGAGCAGGGTTCACTTTGTCTAGCAAGGTTTGCTCTTCAAGTCAAGCATGGTTTGTTTCCTAGCAAATCCTTGGCAATGTTTATTTAATAAACAGCAAGCTTGAAGTAAGTTGACAAGGAAATATCTTAAGGACTTATTCTAGAAATGTTCAACTCAGATCAAGCTATAGTGCTACCAGCACAATCTACAGTGTTATCAGCACACTTTGGTTTGTTCAATAAGTTAAAGTTAACACAAAGTTGGAGGGATTCATGAAGAACAAGTTTGCTCGTAGGATCATATCGAACAAACTTTGCTATGGTCAAGAGGATTGAAGTCTGTTAGGTGAATATTTTCTTAGGAAACTATTCTAAGTAAAGTCTACCCGGAGAACTTTTCCCCAGCACACTTTGGTTACTAGGTCTGCTCGAAGAAGACAAAAGTTGCAAACCTTACCCGAAGACCTGTTTTACACTAAGAATCTTTTGTAATATGATTTAATGATTATGTATCTAGTTAGGGTTTCTAGAAGGAATGACAGTTATTAGGGCAGACCTATAAATAGAATAATTTAGGGCACGCCTATGACACACAGGAGAGACGGCTAATATACACCTGATATTATTCCTGACATTGAATGTGATGGCTGTCTTTATTACGTACGGATAAAACATTCCTTTTTGAAACCTTAATTGATTTTCCTTTGTAATTGATGATTCTATATATGAAAATCTTTTGAATTACAGTTTGTATTTGTTACCTTATTGATTATTAAGCAACATTTATTGTGTTAGTATTTCCGCCATTAATACATTATTTTTCTTACACTAAATAGCATGTCGTTAACCTTCTTGTCAACACTTAACAGTGTGGGTTACGACCTTGGTATTGTGAACGATATATACCGGACCGACAAAGCTAAAGTAAATGGTAGTGTTAAAATAGTATTACACAATGCCCTTTAAAAGACGAGATGGGACTTGTTAAATCGGGACAAGAAACATATCATCAAGGGCTTCATGGACAATCTGCTTGGAACAGCTAAGACTCATGAATACCGCTCAATTGTTGGGAGGCTAAGAATGGTGGAGGTAGCTGAGGAACCTAAAGGGTACAGAAAGGATAAGACTTTGCGTGCAAAAGATAAGTGAATACATCAAGTATTCATTTTATAAGGTGGGTACACTTGTAACATCCGAACTTTTTGTAAATTATTATAATAGATTTATTATTGTTATGAAAATTAATTACTTATTATTTAAATAATTAAGTGTAAGAATGGACTTATGAGAATAATTAAATGATGGACTTAGAGATAAAATATGGACTTAATAAGAGAATATGGGCTTAGGGTCCATGGGCTTGAGGTATTTAAACCCCTTAAACTTTTCCAAAACCCTAGGGGGGTGTTTGGTAGAGGGATTTGATTGGGGAGAAATGGAATTAGAAATATTTCTTTTGTTTGTTTTCCACTTTTCATTTCTATTTCTCTTTCTATTTCTCTAAAACTAGAGAATTCCATTTCTCTTTAAAACAAAGAGAAATCCATTTCTCAGCAGCCTCCTCATAGCATGTCACCACCTCGTCTCCGACCACCACCTCGTCTCCGACCACCACCTCGTCTCCGGCCGCCACCTCGTCTCCAAGTCTGCAACCGCCACCCCGTCTCCGCCGTTCGCAGTGGTGAACACAGAGATGGTAACCGGTTGTAGGTTGTAGGTGGTACGGGTGAACGGAGATTAGGGTTTCAAGTGGTGGTTCGTGGTAGGTTAGGGTTTTCAGATGGTCGGGTGATTGTGGTCGCAGGTGGGTGACAGTGGTGGTGGAAATCGGCGGTGGTCGCAGGTGGCTTCTGATTATCATCATCATCATCGCCACCACAACCACCACCACAAAATCTCCAAAGAGGCAGTGATGACAGATCTGAGCCTCCTTTTGTCTATATCTTATGTTCCAAAAATTTGGATCTTTTTAATTTCTTGTGTACTGTGGTTGAAGAAGGGGATTTGGTGGCGGCAGCCGGTGGTGGTGGGCTGTGGTTGAAGAAAGGGCTGTGGTGGTGGTGCTGGTTGTGTGGGGCTGTGGTGGTGGGGCTGGTGGTGGTGCTGGTGGTGGTGGGGCTGTGGTTGTGGGGCTGCGGTGGTGTGTGGTGTCAGGTTGGGTGGAGGTGGGGTTGGGTATGGAAGAGTTCTCTGTTTATTTTCTCGTGTACCAAACAAGAGAAATGATTCTCATTCTCCATACCAATTCTTTTTCTCTACAATTCCATTTCCATTTCTATTTTCTATCCTTTTCCATTCTCTGTACCAAACACCCCCTAGATCTCATATTCTCCACCCATTCCATATTTGCCAAACACACACTTCTCCATAATATTAAATACGAGATTTGAACGCAAGATCCAACCGTTAAGTATTATTTGTGTCGAGTAACAAGGATGATCTAGACTTAGTATTATACAAGATCCAAGTTTTGAACCAAGCTCAAAATGGTATGTTTTATGCATAAAAGCTTGATTCGTTATGTTTGTTTCGTTAAGAATTTTAAGATCTAGCTAAGTCGGGTTGTACAAATCGATAAAGGTTCGAACTTTATCCTAAACGAGCTAGATTTTGATTGATAATAGTAATAATAATGTCAAAGATAATAAGTAATATTAATAATAATAGAGTTAATAATAATAATAATATGTTACAGCCGCAGCCGCAACAAATAATAATAACTAGTATCTTGACCCCCGCGTTGCGGGGTAGAGAGGGGTGTGGGCGATCGCGTAAATGTAACGAACCAGTTTACATGTCACCTTCAAATCTTAAAATTGGAAATACTTATACTAAAAGTTTCAAAGTAAAGAAGAAACAAACCTAACCTAATACATTATGAGTAATCAAATGGAAAAAAAGATTTGTGTCCAGATATGAAAGCTTTATTAAAACATATGCATATAAACTTGTAGAAGCCGTAACATTAAACATAACTCAAATGATCATTTGTACTTAAATGATTCATGTATTGACAAAATCTCGAAAAGAAATTTTGAACAAAAAAATAACAAAACCTTAGTATCTTCTACCTAACGATAGCATTAGTAAGTAGTTATCGATTAAAGAAATTTTCCCTAAGCTATAACTGCATCCCTTTTGTAAGGCACTTATGTTTCCCAAGCTTTATCAAAATGAAGTCTTGTTGCAGTGGTCATATGGTCAATGTATGGCTTTGATACCTTCTTGACATTATGTCGTCAAGTCTTTTCTAATTAAAATGCACTACAATAAACATATATAATATGTACACATTTAGGCAATGTAGAAATAATAATGTTAATTATGACACACCTGAAAGTGAGTGTATATAACTACCATAATCTGAAAGTGAGTGTAGAAATAATAATGTTAATTATGACACACCTGAAAATGGCTGTTCGTTTAAAACATATCAAGTAATTGACTCGAAACTGACCATTCTAAAAGACGTTATTTTGGTTAGGCTCAAACTGTTTTGCGTTTCGATTAAAAAGTGTTTCTTTTTCTACTATTGGTTATCGAAACATTCCTTGTGACCAGGGATGTTTTTCTCTAGGATTTCTGCAATGGTAACTGTTGAGTCTTTATTTCTTGCTAATTTTTTTAGTTGAATGCTTTTGAACCTGCATTATTTAGTAGTTTTTAATTGTTAAAACTACTTTGCTAATTTCATTTCACAGGCGGTATGCTAAATAAGTGAAAAAATGTACCTGGCCCGATGTAGTCATAAATCCGATCCAGGGAAGTTTCGGTTATCCATTACAGCTATGAGTTTCTTTTTTCCCTTTTCAAAATCTTAACATGGTGTCCAAACCACCTCTCCTGAACTCGATTACCGAGCCCGGCCCATCTAAACAACCTAAGCGAACAATCAACCAAAAAACGTTACAAACTTACAATTAAAGAGTAAAACAAAATTCGTAATATTGGAATTGAGATATATTACATATAGAAACAAAATACCTTAACTTTAAGCAACATTGCAGTCATCCTCTTGATACCTATCCAGTTGAAGATGATAGGCAACTTATAACCTTAAAAGCTAAACTTTGATCCAAAAATGATGTAAAGTTTTCTATTTTTTTCTTACCATCTCCAAATGATCCAACAAAGGATTACCAGCTATGATCAATTACATCAAGATTTCTATTAATTCTTCTTTGCAAGTTGTATAGATTATTATCGAATTCAATAACCGAAAGTTAAACATTACAATAAATATAGTATAAACTATAAAATTGGTCTTTAAGCACAAATCACTATAACCAAAATTTCAAATTGAAACCTTATATCTCTATGATTAAAATCCAAAATCCGGTGGAATTGTCCACTGAATGAAACTGCTTCGTTTGAATCTCCAAAATGATTTCGATGAGATAGGTTGCTCGTCGTCAGCAATTGGCGGTGGTGGTAGTGAGGTTCAGGAACATGATGGTGGAAACGAAGATATGGAGGATTGGTTTGAAAAATAAATGGGATGAAGAAACGTTGATGGGCTACGTGGAGAAAAGACAAATGGTGTGGATGGTTGTCAATAAACCACATAACCAACATGATGTCAACATGGTACAAACATTGCAAGCCTAGGATACAACCGTCACTCCACAACTTTAGACGTAAATGTATGTTTATAAATAATAATAATAATAATAATAATAATAATCTCTCATAAATTTAGAAAGAAACAAGGACCCAAAGAGCAGCAGCGAAATCATTATATAATTAATGAGAACGGAAGAATTAGCACATAGTCTTAGTATCCAGCTTGGTAAGGCATGTGAGTGTGGACTGGGGCGATCCCGTGTTCGAGTCCCCCCTCTAGCGATCAGCGAACACGTTTTTTTATATATAGGGGGGCCAGCGAACAAGTATATACGAACCACGTGACCCGAACCCTGAACCCAAGATCCGAACACCCAACTTGGGACTGACACCAGCGATCAGTGAACATACAAGAAAAAGAAAGGATTGTTTGGCCTGGACTAAAGGACTGTTGGGCCTGTTAAGTTAAACCAAGCTGATCCATGTTTATTTAACTAACCAATCAACCCCGTTAACCTCGTTAACCTACTTTGTTAAGTCTCATTCACTAAACCCGTTAACCTTTATAAACTAAAAGACAGCGATTAGCCTCGTTAGCAAAAAAAAAATTAATAAATTCAGATAAAAACAAGGAAAAGAAGTTGGATGATTTCCTTGCTTACTTGAGATATCTACGATTAACATAGATAGAAAGATAGATAGGTCTAATCAACATGGTTCGTTATCTAATTTAACTTAGCTAACCCTGTTAGCTCGGTTAAGTTAATTTAACAACGTTAACTAAGATGGTTTTGTTAGCCCGTTAATTGACACACTTGTGTTTAAACATTTAGTCGTACGCAGTTAAAGAAAGGAGTTACTATTCATTTAGAACGCTTAAGGCTCCATGTGATTTATAGTCCCCTTTTACCATTAAACGTTTTTGGGGTTGTGTGCATACTCAAGAAAGAAGATAAAAGATGAAAGTGACACGTTTTATATGAGATAGTAAATGTGTAAATTAATAATAAACGTAATTAACTCTTTTATGTTAAATATGTATAAAGAAAGTGAGTAAGTTATGACGTGGAGATCGGGGGGTCATAGTACCTCATACCTATCCACATTATCAATGCGCGTGGGTTGTACGCAAGTGCATATATGATAGGCGTATGTTCTATTATGGACATGATAGTATGTCAAGGAAAGGAAAGCACGTGCATGAACACAACAAAGGATTAAAAGCCTATACCTTTTTCAACGCATGTGTTGTTATGGTAGTGTGGTCTAATTATAGATACAATGTATTAACTGATAGAATACTATAATACGTGTAAGATGGTCCAGTTAGGGATACAAAGGATAATGTGGTCTAGTTATGGATACAATGGTTAGATGGTCCAGTTAAGGATACAAAGAATAATGTGGTCCAGCTATGGATACTATGGTTAGATGGTCTAGTTATGAATACAAAGGATAATGTGGTCCAGTAATGGATATAATGGTTAGATGGTCCAGCTATGGATACAATGAACAGATGCTTCAATTAAGGATACCAAGTACGGTAGTTATTAATTAAGTACGCATATGTGGTATGATAGTTAATAAACGTATATACATACGTTTTGTGATTGTTTTGTCAAACTATGGATACTAGGAGAATAGGTAGCGTATAATGAACGGTGTACATGCTCCGATATGCATTAAAAGGGTAAGGGTAAGAATCTAAAATAAAGTGAACGAAAGAAAGGTCATGTAAATGTATCTTCGGATACGAAAAAGTCATATGTCAATTGTTTTAAATTGATCATCTGTGAAAAGAAAGAAATGTTAAAACTCACTCAGCGTGTAGCTGTCTTTTAGTATACATGCAGTTATGGTTGATGGCGTGGCAATCTTGAGGTGAATATGAATCTATCCATATTGAAGATTAGTTTGTGAAAGAAGTTTATTATGTAAAAAGTTTTAGTTTCGCTGTAAATTATATATTCTTCCGCTGTAACAAATGGAGTTTATGAGTAAATCCAACGTTAAAGTAAGGTTACCATGAGAGGGGCCTAACATGCTGGCTCGATATTTTGCAGTTTTATCAGGCGGAAAGTATTTGAGGAGAAACTGTTCAACCATCTTGTCCCAGTTGGTGATGGAACCAGAAGGAAGAGATTATATCCATTCTAAGGCTTGTCCCCTTTGAGAGAAAGGAAACAATTTGAGTCTATCTGATCTTCTGAACAGTTTTGAATTTTAAAGGTTCCGCAAATTCATAAGAATCGAGATATATGAGAAAGAGGGTCTTCGTCAAGGATACCATGAAATTGAACTGGATTTTACACCATATAAATGGTGCTTGATTTGATTTCAAAATTGTCGGTGATTTCGAGGTGATCCACTCCATTGGCGTAGCCTTCGAGGGTTGGCTTGGCATACTGGCTCATGTTTGGTTCATTGTTTGGTGCTGCCATCATTTCTTCTGATTGATTTCCTTCCATATTTCGTGGCGTCTACTTATTCATCCTTGATTGTTTCAGTGGCTTCTTTAGCCTGGTTGCGTATTCTTCGGAAGTCGTTCGGGTTCAGAAATTGGAGAAACAAGCTCAGGTTCGAATGTAGAGGACATACATGGGATTAAATCAATTTTAAACAATTTAAACTAAAGGAAAAGAAAGGCTAGCCTTGAAATAAGAATAATCTGATACTTAGTAGAAATTTTTTTTAAAAAATTAAAAATTTATACAATTATTAAAAATGATTAAATTAAAACTTGAATCGTTTTTAAAAATTTACCGTGTCCCCGGAAACGGTGCCAAAAACTTGATGTGTACTAAGACTAACCACACATAAAATAGGCAAGTGTACCTATCGTATAAGTAGAATAGTATTAGTAAGAACCAAGTATCGATGCGTGGATACAAATATTTTGAATAATAAATCTTTATTTTAATTTAATCGATATTATATATATATATATATATATATATATAATATAGGTGACCAAGAAGAGAAATTTTAAATGAGTAAATCAATTATATGAAAGTGACCATCTAAAATCAAGAATCCACTCCATTCTTCCTTGATGATTATAAAGTAAATATGTGATAAACTTGCTTTAATAATATATGATAGAATAGTCCATCATTTCTAAGTGAGCCTACCCTATGAAATAAAAGAATGTAGCATGCATAACTTCATGTCTACCACGAGAATGTCAATTTAAGTAAGCAAGTAGTATTAGTAAAGTATAAAGATTCGGATTGACTTCGATTTATCAAATACCCATTCTAAAAACTTCGGGTGGTTATAGTTTAGTCACAAAACCTCCCCTTGGTTGGTTTAAGTATATTTTAATTACACGTTCCATTAACATATTATTTATTTAACTAGCATGATAACTTAAGCAATCGTGTTAACCATGTTATTTCAAAAATATCAAAACTAGAGAAATAGATCATAGCTTATATATCATCATTTCTAAGTACAATATAAGGATCCATGTTTTATCTTCGATAAGTTATCAAGATATTTTTTTTACCATTTCTAGTCTCCATGAACTTGAGTGAATCATGAATGATTGCTAATCATCAATCTTGATTTATTGAGTTAAAGTGACAAAACAGTTTTCATCAAAGGATAATTGCAAAATAACCATGTACTTTACTAGAATAAATCACATATTTAATATAATCATCAAGTAAAACAAAGCTTCTTCATAGAAGTGAGATAATAAGTGGAGTTGTAGCTCATAATGAGCATAGTTATGAACATCAGAGGAGATGAAGATAACAAACACATGATTAAACAAGAACAACCTAACCAAATACAGATGAATCTTCCTTCTTTAATGGTGATGGATGATGATGATGATGATAACCTCCAAGCCTTCAAACTCTCCACAAGATCATCAATATGAGTGTAAAGTGGATGTTTTTATAAGTGAAACTCGTATAGAATTCTCTCCAAGCACACCTATTTCAATGAAACATGCACCTATGTTTACAGGTTGTCTGGGTGATCAGGCACAGCCTCGTGTAAGCTAAAGCACGCCCCCGTTTCCAGATTTCCAGTCGCCTTAAATTCTCTGTCAGATCGTACATGCTGTCACAACACGGGGGTGTGCTTCTTGGGGCACGGCCCTGTGTTTTTGGGTATCTGTTATATTTTGTTTTGTCTTTTGTTAAAGGTGATCATGGCCCCATTATCCCTAAACTACGACCACGTGTCTAGCTGTCCAGTATTTTGTCTATTCTTGCATATCTTTGTCATTTCTTGCACATGAAATCATGGGGGCGTGTTCCATGAAGCATTGGGGGTGTGTTTTTCTATTTTCATGGGTTTTCTTTGATTTTTCTTTCCTTTTCATTCGTTTCTTCATTTGAGACTTGGATATACTAGAAAATACATTTTAACATGATAAGTAGTTATTTGAACTATATTATACGATAGAAGTTGTAGTTTTTAGAGATTATTTGATGCTAAAAAGATGTATATTTTATATATATCACACATTCTCGTACTTCTATCCTTCTTCTTAACGAACAACACTATTGCGCCCCACGGGGAAACACTCAGCCTTATTAAATATTTATCAAGGAGTTCTTGCAGTTGGGACATAAATTCTTTCATCTCGGACGGTACCAGGAGATTAGGTGCTTTCGTGATGGGTCATTCTCCTACTATTAAGTATATCGGGAATTCTACCTCTCAATTCGGTGGAAACCCTGGAAGGTCCTCAAGGAACACTTTTGGATAGTCACACACTATAGGAACATCTTTAACTTCTCGTCTAGTCGCAACTTTGACAATATACTCCAGGTAGGCACAACATCCTCGCCTAAATAAACCTTCGGCTTTTATCTTAGAAATGATGTAAGCCCTGCACTTTCCTTATCACTATAAACCGTTACCGTACCACCATCTAAGGACTTTAACCTTATTAACCTACTCTTACACACTATCTGAGCCTCGAACTTAGGTAGCCAATCCATTCCCAAAACCACATCGAACCCTCCGAAGGTTATAACATACAAGGTAACAGGGAACTCTCGTCCCTCTAACTCTACCTTACAATCCTTAACCATTCTCATTATCCTAACTGAGGTTTCACTAGTGGTTTTTACTATAAAAGTTTCATGCCCACGATAACATTTCATTTTTGCTAAATTACAAAATGTTGTAGCTACAAAACTTCTACTCGCACCTGAATCAGACAATACAGAAGCGGAAATTTCGTTTACTAGAAACGTACCTGTCACAACATTTTGAATTTGCTTGGCTTGCTCTTGTGTCAGCATGTAGGCTCTGGTCATTGGCCTAGACTGTTCAGCACATTTCTTTTCGCTTCCCCCAACTTCAGTACATTCCTTTGTCATGTGGCCCATCTTGCCACATCGGAAACACGCTGGTTTTTCACTACACTCATGAGCATAGTTCCCCACCTTACCACACTTATAGCATGCATTAGACCCAAGCCTGCATTCCCCACCATGAGCTTTCCCACACTTGTGGCACACATCAGAACCAGTACCCTATGTGCACTAACCACCGTGCATCTTCCCGCAAATATTACATGACTTCTTCTCCCACACCTTCTTCTTCTTATCTCTTAATTCCACAATTGTGTACCTGGTTGCTTAGCAGGAGAAACCCTTTTCTTCTCTTTCTTCTCTTCCACCACCACATCATCCACAAGTAGGTCGTTATAAACCATATCTATGACTTCCATAACAAAGTCAAAACTAGCAGGTTTACTATCCTTGACTAAGGTGTGAACATTCTGTGGAAATCCAATGATGTAGCACTTGATACTTTTTCAATCATTGTTCACCATATCGGGCATCAACCTTGACATGCGATTGATTTCAATGGTGTACTCACGGTGTGTCATTTTCCCCGCCTTCAGATTCAGAAACTTCATCTCAACTCTCTCAACTTCAGCAACAGCACAAAACCGCTTCATAACCATCTCCTTCAGATATTCCCACCTGATGGCTTTAATCTCTACTCGGTCTTTATTTGTTCCACAGTTTCCTACAAAAACATAACCTCATCACCAAACGACTAGGTAGCATAACCTACCGCTTGGGTGGGACGGCACTCGCTAATTCAGCTAACCTTGTCCATAGCGGTTATTCATTGGAGAGTAGCGATTGCATCCCCCAAACCAGTCAGCTTCGGCGGGTCGCAACCCTTGAAGGACTTTTAGTTGCACCCACCTCGGCCCCTCTTTCTTTCTCCAACTTTCTCAAACCGAACTTCATTTGATTCTTCTTTCTTAGTCTCATCATCACCTTCCTTCCTTGTTACTCTCCTATGTCTTATCATTCGTCCTTACATGGCTTTTAGCAGACTTATCAGGTTGTAGGTTCTTCACTACAACAGCTACAACTTGGGCAATGGCAGCTTGAACAGTAGGATCAAGTTGATACCCTTCATTGTTACTCTGATCTCGCATAGTTGCCCTTCCTTCCTCTCTTGTATTAGTAACTGGTTATTCAGAAGGTATTGGGGTAACACGTGGCCTACCACGGCGTCCCGTACAACCTCCTAGACCAACAACCTTCTTTGCTCCAGCCATTCATATTATATATGGAAACACAAACATCATCACTCTAGGAACAATTTAGTACAAGGATATTGAGGCTAACAGGTAATAAAAGTGGCCAGCTGTGATTAGCTGATCACGTTACTTTCTGTATCCTATACACTTCCCTTCGGGTGAGTCCACTTTTGTTGGTTTTACTTGTAAATGGTTAAACAATCACTCAAACATTTCATATAATCACATAACCCTAACTTCAGAACTTAAGATAAATTTTTTTTCACGTTCCCACAATATATATGATATTAATCAAGTGCCTTAACTTTACTTAGCTTGCTTGAGTGACACATGGCTTTCTTGAACTAGCTTCTTCTATCTTTTCTTACTATCCCATGCTCTGTTCGAGTCTAAGCATATAAAATACTTATTTATCTCGAATCCGATACCATCTTGTAAGGCCTGGTCCCATTGCCCCATCTCATAAACATACTTCTAAATATCATATTGAATTAAAACATTCGCGGAATAGATAAATGTCAACCATTCATTACATAAGTCTTAAAATTTAAATAATATAAAACATGTCTTTAAGTTCAAACTTCATAAATTTAAGTCTTCAGATGTCAGCTTCTTTATTCTTCTGCCATGTGTCCCTCTTCAAGCCAGCTGTCTCATTCTATTCACATGCGTGCATACTAAAAGACAGCTATGCTGAGTGAGTTCTAGTTTATCAGGCGACATAGAATAAGTTCACATACTTATATACGTAACTGAAGATATGTATATATTACATACTTAACAAGTTTGCCTTTTATTCATACCTACAAACATACAGTCGTTCTTTCATACTTTCTTTCTTTAGCATTCATAATTCATACGTAACTAACCCTACGTTTAAAGAGCCTTTCGCCTTATAACCTTCGCAGATATTGTTAGGGTCTTGAACCCTTCATAACCATACAACCATACATACGTTTACATATATATATATATATATATATATTCCTAGGATAAATATCATTACAGAACTTTTAAATTATTTAAGAACATAAAGAAACCTTTGAAAACTAACGTTTTTATAAAAAAACATTTATATGTCATATTTGTGTGTAGTTTTATCATATTTTGTATCTACGTTTACGATTACAATTTTGAAATTTAGTTTTATACATATTTATGTTTTATAACACATATGTAAATTTGTTAGTACATAAATTTTACACATATGTAAACTTGTGATTAATATATGCAATCGAAAATTTATATATAAAAGATGATAAAACTACTCTTAAATAATGTTAATATATAAAAAAAATTAAAAAAATGTTTGGTTGTTATGAGTTCCTAAGAGTTCTTAACTTTTTTAGAGTTCCTAAATGATACTAACCCTATATTCCTATACGTCTAAACACATACCCAAAATCCTTTCCATATCATTCATATATCGTTACTAAACATATATATAACATATACTTACCACTTAAGGTAAGCGTATTAACTAATCACATTGAGTATTCTATAACATCCCGAAATTTCCATGAATAATATTTAATATATTATTTACGTCAGAAGAATTAATTGAGTTAGTAGGATAATAATAATAATAATAATAATAATAATAATAATAATAATAATAATAAAGATAGAAGATGGTAGGCTTTAAAGATGGAATTAATTTTGGACCAAAAAGGAAAAAACTGGCCAAAAGTCCATGGGCTTAAGGGAGTATAAATACCCCTTAAACCCTAATCCTTTCCATTTCAATCCATCTCTACACCATAGAGTACACACTCAAAAACACACACAAACACTCTCTAATATCATGGCTCATGATCCGAAATCCTAGAACCGAGCCTAGATCTTGATAGATCTTTAGCTAAGCAAGCAAGAACAAGTCCATATTTGTATGTTGAAGCTAACCGTAGCCTATAAAATGCAAAAAGGTATGTTCTTTACACGTAAATATTATGTTTTTAAGAACAGTTTGCCCTAAGACTTGGTAATAAGGTAAATCGGGTGCTGTTATAACATAAAAATGTAAACATGATGTTAAAAATGGATTTAGTGGACTCGTTAGTAGGTAGGGTTCATGTAATAACACTAGATCAAGCCTAAACGGGTTTGATATCGATAAAGGTTCAAGCTTTATGGACACCCGGATTAGATCTTAGGCTAAGGATGATATGGTAATGCTTAAGGAGTGATATGGTTCTATAATGAGAGTCTGGATGATATAAATAATGATGATGATGATGATAATAATAATAATAATAATAATAGTATAATATTAATTATTATTATTATTAATTATTATTATTATTAATATTATTATTATTATTATTATTATAAAAGTATGAACACTAACCCATCAGTGGTGTATTCGAATGGGACAAATGCCCTATTCGAATGCCAGAAAGAGAGAAAGACAGAAGAAAAATACAAGGCCTATTACATGCCATTAGAATACAAATGTATGCTAGCACAAATGCATTCTAATCATATGCCATTCAAATACAAATGTATGCTAACAAAAATGTATTCTAGTCACATGCCACTAGAATACAAATGTATTCTAATCACATGCCATTAGAATACAAATGTATAGCCATTCGAGTACAAAGGTATTCTAATACAAATGTATGCTAACACAAATGTATTCTAATCATATGCCATTAGAATACAAATGTATTCTAATCACATGCCATTAGAATACAAATGTATGCTAACACAAATGTACTCTAATCACATGCCATTCGAATACAAAGGTATTCTAATACAATTTGAATGCTAACACAAATGTATTCTAATCATATGATATTCGAATACAAATGTATGCTAACACAAATGTATTCTAATCACATGCCATTAGAATACAAATGTATGCTCAAACAAATGTATTCTAATTTCATACCATTCGAATACAAGTTGAATGCTAACACAAATGTATTCTAATGACATTCGAAT